>NC_051164.1:53722242-53732242 GCF_013339745.2 Dermacentor silvarum | reverse complement strand
TTTAAGTACTAGTCTATTCGTTATTGTGGGGCTGAATCGGAGAAAAAAAAAGACGAAGCTATAATGACCGCAATTTTGCGATGGAACGACTAGTATTAAGCGTATCGTTAACCAAAAAAAAAAAGGCAATGGCAGTATGCTTTACACAGCTTACGTGGGTAGCTGATAGTTCTCTGAAAATTAGATGTGTACAATAGGTAGCCAGTGATCTATTATGGTGACAGAATGAGCGCAGAGCAAAGGAAAGCCCAATAGAGTGCGCGAAAAGAGAAAGCTGTGGTGTGATGAGACAAAGAAAATTTGCAGTTGTACAGAGTAGCCTGAACTGCTACTTGGAGGTCGTTGGTAGAGGCCGTCGTCATTCCGTGGTCTTAGATATCTAAGTTGGTATTCTCAGTGATGACTACGAAATTAATATGTCATCCGGTATCAGACCTTAGCCCTGCACACAGACTGGCCGCAACGTCAACAACTTGCCTCCAACAGTAGCTTCAACCTCGTCTCATATCACAAGGAGCTCTTTTGGAAAGTGTTCATAATTCTGCCAGCCATGTTTCGATTTTCCGCGTCAATGGCTTGCACCCTGTAGAATTGACTTTTTTGAGAATTTTAGGCTAGCTTTACTATTCCCCAATTCATACGAAAAAGAAATTCACTGGGGAAGTTTATATAGCCTTTGGCTTTTTATAAAGGCGCCTTGGTCATGTTTCAAATGTGCGAACATATGATTTGCCTAAAAAAAAGCAAGTTATTTTAATCGCGTCTCATCTTTTCGAGTCTTCTAAATTGTTTTTAATGAAGTGCGATCTTGGTTTGTCCAAATCAGCCCCCGAATTTTTTTGAGCTCGATGATTTTCATTTGAAGCCTCGTGTACTGTTCCATACAAGTTTCTCCGGTATTTACAGCCGTTGCTGCTAAGCTTCTCGTTATGTTTTGTAACCCACCGTACACAGCGTCCTCAGTTGGGGATGCGTATCAACGACCATGCAAGTCTGTCGAATACTATACTAGAGGGACACAAAGGTGTGCTTGTGGCGTGTAAAGCACTAGATTGAATGACAGCGGTGATAAAGGCAGAAAAAAATCACATTGCAGTACATTCAATTATGGATATGAAGTGGTAATTATGCCTGCCTCTACACCATCCTTATAAGGAGGTTTTGATGTGCTAGATTGATACGAAGGCACGCTAGACACGTATAGAGCGCTACACTGAATGACAGAGGTGATAAAGGCAAGCGCTTGTTTCGTTCCAGCCTTTGGGAACCCGGCTGGAGACAGCGATATTATGTGGCCAAATTTGACGTGACCTCGGATAACGATACCTTTCGGCATCACCTGGTAGGTTCCACTACTCACACTATCGCCATTCGCTATGCTTGCATTTTAGCCGATCAGAAGAGTATTTTGCTGAAGGAGTCGCTGTCACGAAGTGCAGAGGGACAAGATTGTCATGCAAATTGTTTTCCGAAATAATAATCAGCTGCGCGTTTTAAGGTAAAGCAGACATAACTGCATCGAAGGTAGATTATCAGCGAAGCAGTGTAGCACACGAAATAGAGGTGACAAAGAATTTACATCAAAGGTATGAACAAATTTTATTTCTCTTGAGCGGCGACGGCGGTTATCCTGGCGGTCTTGATCGACGACAAACATTCACGTGGAAGACTACCGCGATCTCGGGGAGCCAGAGGAAACTAGACATGCGCATCTGGACCGCTACGCCGGGAGAGCGGAAGGAAAGTAGACACGGAAGCGCCTGGAACGACGACAAAGAGAGGGCGGTGCTAGCGTACACATGGCCGATGTGGGTCGAACAGTGGCACATCTTTGGGAAACTCTTATTATCTAACTGAGAGTCAACTGATCTTGAAAAAGGTGAATATTGATAACTAATCTACTGAAAATGCATATCCAAGTGTATAGACTTTTGCAAAGAATGAAGCGATGTTGCTTCAAATTCGGGAGCTGAGTTGACGGCTACGAAAAATGCACGGAAACCTAGCCGTAGACAGCTTCGCTCTAAAAGGAACGAGCTCAACATGAGAAGGAGTCTTTGGCCGACAGAAAGCGTATTGTCATAGCGGCCCTCTTGAACCGCCTCCACCAACCATCCGTAATGTGCGCTCCGAGAAAAAAAAAGACACCTTGAGTCTCTCGACGAATTGGCTGAGTGGAAAAGATATTCATTTGTGTTTTTTTAAGGTGTTGTTCAATTCAATAGCGAAATAAAAATTGCAGCGACAGAAAGTAACGTCACTTTAGCGTCATAATTATTTCCTGCTAATCCACCAGCGAAACAGAAAGTGAAAGATAGTCATAATAGAATTTTATTGAATTGCCTTAACAAAACTGCACAAATATGGTGATACACTTTTTATACATTAAAAAAAGGTGTCCAGACTTTGTAAAAAACGTACATTTTGCCGTATCTGTTATACAACGTAATCTATTTTAAACTCTGGAGAAACCAATATCGCCTGATAGTTTCCTGCATGAATACGGGTAAGAAATGCGTAGGGCTTATGCAAAACATAACGTGCCACTGTTATGGACTGCGCAGTTTAATTACGTTGGCAGAGCTGCGAATTAAAGCTGATTAATACCGGACTGTTCGTGCAGGCCTGCGAATACACCAAGGGACTTTGCTGGGTGCTTCGGTACTACGTTCAGGTAAGCCTTTCTGCGCACGTCCTTGCAGACTATCTTGTAAAACGACGGTATTTCTTCAACGGTCGTTGCGAATTTCCAAAATGTAAGGCCGCAGCATTTCAGCGCCCATACATTCAGCTTTGGTGATGTGTATGGTTCTTCCCTCTCAACTCCACTGCCTTTAAGCGTGCGAATACCTTTTCCCAACGAGCGCAACTTAGCGAGCGCATCACCAGCGCTTGATCTTTTTACGTGCCTAGCATAAGAGTCATACCGTCTAAGTGGTAGTCACTGGGTGCGTAAATTCAGCTAACGCCCCACTTTATAGCAAACGCACATACGGCAAAGCCTTTCTGCATGTCGATGTGTACGGACGTTTCTTTTTTTCTTCTCTATTTCTATTTGAGCATTGTATAAGGATGGTTGTAACCATAAGGCAGTAAGAAAATGCCGCTAATCGAATAAGAGTATGTCATCGGAAAAGGAAATTGGAGGTGATAGAGGGTGCTAGAAAGTGACCACCCCCCTCCCTATAGGGCCACCATACAAGATCAATCCCTCAGTAACCCATAAACTCTGCAGTACAGCTATTTTACTAGATTTCTCGTGCTGGGTATGAGGGTCGTTATTTTGACCCTGTATATTGTATCTACCTTAACGTTCAGGTGTTACCGGCCCATGTACCTAAAATGCTGCTGTGTGCTAGCGTGGCTGCTGTGGAGCTTGCGGAAAAAAATTAACAGTGTAAGGTGGCATGTTGTAAATGCGCAATTACTGCTTTTAGGAAATATGAGCAGTGTGGTTAAAACTCGGTCAAGTATATTTGCGAGAAATAAAAGCTATGCAAAGAGAAAATAGTTGTGGAACTGTATTTTTGTTGTTATGTATCAAGCTTGAATGAGGTGATGATCCCTTTAAATTTGCCTTTTTTGAAGGGGTCCGGATCATGGAAGTGGTTTTTCCCATATCTCTACGGGCCCTTTGCGTCGGATTTCGTCGATGTAGCCGATATTGCCATCGACTTTGACCAAGAGACCGAACCTGTGAGTCAACCTCCTTGTCACGCGGTGTCCAAATTAGAGTGGCGGGTAGGATTGCACGCAGCACTGATCTCTGAGGCCCAGATTCCGTAAAAGGGAGTTTTAGCCTTTTAGTACACGTCTTTAAAATTACGAAAAAAAAAAAAACCGTGACTTGTTTCCAAACGCTGTTAACGCCATTTTCTGACGGCAGGTGGAGCCATACGTTTCCATGATAGTATGTTCTGTCTAGCTGCTGGCGTAAGAAAAACAAAAAACGTCAGTCGAGGGTTGGCGCTAAAATCTACAAGGTCATGGTAGTTCAAACGATTCGATGTCTAAACGTGCTTTATATCTCCCTATTCTGTCTGCCTCTTTTTCATGCTCATTATTCACTCATTTCGTACCTTCATCGTATCGCATTTCACGCGCAAATACGCCGATTTTGTCTTCTTAAAAGGCCACACTTGGTCGACGCTTTCTTGGTCTTTTATGAACAAGACGCCAGGTGGGCCAATCCCTGATATTGGGTAGTCTATGGTGCAATGTCTTTAATTTTTTTCTATATTGGCGCTAATACCGCCCGTATAGTTAATTTTAACTACTCTGCGACTAATGCGCGCTTCATGTGGGCACCGACGAAGGCGCCTTCCCGACAATGGCAGCTCACGAGCGCTACATAAGCCATTTTCCCTAAAGTGTACCGTAAGGCGGCTTTGCCTCAACATGCGTATATCTGCGGCGGTGCACGCTTTACAGAAATTTGCGCAATGTGGTTAGTTTTTACTCTATTAGCGATAATCATGCCGGTACAATCAGCGTGATGGCTACTACTAGGCGTTTCGCAAAGCTGGCGTAGGCGCTGGCATGAACAGAAGCACCGCCACTGCTGTTACATGCATTACACCTCGATGTTCCGCAAGTTGAGACCGAAGGAAAACCGTCAGTGCTCGCAGCTGAAGTTAACGGTCGGTTTCCCTCAGACCACTGTATTTTCACCGCGGTGTGGTATATGCACACAGTTGGTCAGAAGCAACGCTGGTACGCGCAAACCTTGTGCCATCAGTGCAAGGTAAAATGCCGTCCGGCCTCCGCTGCTGAGTCGATTCTGCAAGACGTCACTGTGCGTCCTGCTTGACTTCTCGGTTTATAATGCCAAACCCACCCTGTGGCTCCTGGTGTCCTTGGGGACCTTCTAACTTTCCGCAAGTTACGCATGTGCCGTCGATACCCTGACAGCATGACGGAAGCGGCGCGACCGGGGCGAGCGCACCTCGAATATCACCGTAATTACTGTACATCGCAATAAACTGACCAGATTGCTCAAGCCAGTGCGCGGACCTTATGTGGAAAACATGTGATGCGCGGCGAATGCATTTGGCGTTGTTTAAAATCCTCTGACGCCGTCGGTTAAACGGCGTGCCAGTCTTTTTCGTTCGTGCCGACGCTAACAGCCGCGCACTGCTTGTAAACCGCGTTTCCTCGCTTGCAGCTCAAGCCCATGGAACAGCTTATGTGCGTCCTGCCGGTGACCAGCAGCCGTCACCTTCCCGAGCCGCTGGCTGACCTCATGGAGGGCCCGGTGAGCGTTGTTCTCTGGGCAGCTTTGCATAGCGCAGCTGGTCACACTATCCACCCAGTCAGGTCGGCCACCTAGATCATATTTATTGCCCTGTCCTTCACCTGTCCGTTCCACTTTCTTTGTGCAATAAACGCGAGTATTCAAACCGAAGCTTTAGTTCGTGAACCCCACAGGGTTTCGCGACCGTGGGCGCTGCGGTCTGGCTGTTCCTTTGCCGAATTGGCCAACCAGTCACTGCGTCCTTATATACACATTATGAGAATACTGCAGCAACATAAAACCAGTTATTAACACACTGTTACGCAACGTTTCACAAAATATGTGGGTATAGGTAGCAACACCTGCGTGAGGGTGCTTGCATTCTTGACATATAATTCACGAAAAATTCATTTTGTAAGATGTTTGGAGTTTCAAAGATCTTTTCCTGGTTTTGTAGCTCGTGCATGTTTATGTCTTGAAAATTCGTGTGATGGAATGTACTGTAGTGCTTTTTTTGGGCTTGGAAGCTCTGCAAAGCCCTACTGTTCTCGCTGCAAGGAACTTTCCTAGCATCTGTTCTCGTTTGTTGTCGTTGCTGCATTTATGGCCTGGTAAAGGAAAGGAGATACATTGACACAATAAGAAACGGAATAAGCCTAATGCTACAATGCTAAGCGTAACAAGGCAATATCCACGGAAATTTCTGGCCGAACAGCGATTCTGCTAATCAAGCATGTCAGAATCTATCGCTCCGAGATTGGTTGTGCAGTTCGGTTGAAGAATCCTCCCCAATGCAAGGTTACTTCAGTAAGGCAAAAAGACAAATAACCTTTACATCAACGTTTGAGTTATGCTTGATAATTTCCTACCATTTTATTTCAGGAAAGAATGATCGGAAAATGGGAAATTAACAAAAATAGGTCACATCTTAGCAGTAATTGTTGGGATGGGCGATTTCGCACTGTTGTATGTATACATTAGTCATCAATAGGATTACCGCCCCCCCCCCCCAAAAAAAAAGAACAGAAATAAATAAAAGAAAAGTAGAAGCAAGAATTATGAGTCGTACTAGAGCGTTTGTCCACAATAAAGCGCGAGCCCTAAATAATGACATTTTTTAGTTGCTTGCGTGAACTAGACACAAACAGTAAGCCGGCTATCAGCATGCTAAGTGCAGCTTGAGCTTGTGAACGTCCAATGTCAACTTGCGTATATATGGTGTCCCAGTTAACGTTAGCCACGCAGTTATAAGAAAGAAAAGGTTTAAATAACATGATTCAAGACACAATTTTATTATCTATCTTGTTGGGTCGCTAGACCTCTGACGACCGAGGGCCGCAGGTCTTTTAAACGTATCTTGCACCATACTTTTCTTTGAATCTTTTATTTTCTTTAAGAACTTGACTAACGGCAACTAGGGCACACGGTATAAGGTCTTTGTTTCAGTCTGTGTGCCGCCTGCTGGTAAGGAAGAAAATTGTTGCATCACGATTATATTGTTTCCTTTTATGTACGTTTTATTTCGTATTTTACAGAAGTCACCTATCATTGATTTCTATCCAAAGAACTTCAACATCGACCCCAATGGCCACAAGTTTAACCGGCAAGGTTTGTGCCATATAAGTATTTGAACTCCATTCATTCCCATAATTAAAAGCTCTTTGTGAATGAATAGCTTGGGTTGCTTGGCATATGCCACTAAATGTTGGACGCTTGTAGACGAAGACGGTGCAAATTGAGGTTTCGCGAGAGCGGGTTACAAGCAGGCTTGTGTACGTAACTAATTAAGTGTGATTATTTACTCGTAATCAATTACAGCGTTTTGGTAATTATGTAATTTAATAATTACCTTTTCTACAGGATAACGCTGAGTGTAATTCGTTTACTGTCTTCAGTAACCAATTACATAGAACAAAGCTAAATGTTTGACTAAACCAGCTGTAACAGGCGACAGAGCTTTGAACGCTTAGATCTGGCGGGAACTGCAGCGTCCAAAGGGTTGTAAACGGGCACGTGGGTTACCTCCTTCTCACATTCAGCATCCTGCAACTGCGCATGCATTACTCGAGCAAGGCAGGCTTGCAGATTTCCACCTCTCTTGGAACTCTTGCCTTTCTGGCTTTAATTTCATAATAAATTTATTTCTCTCTATTCTGCAAACGCTCTTAGGCCGGCTTCATAGGCTGTAAGACCCGCTTCCCAATTCTTCTTCGCTTAGCGCAGTTTATGGCTTCTTTAGTAAAGACAGCCAGCCGTTACACGCATCGGTTTCTATCCGAGTGATACACACGTGACTCTCATGCATCTATTTTTGCGATTATAATACACGAGTAGTACTTTAAGAGCTGAATATTAGGCAGCTTAGTATTGAATTAGATTTGGCCACATTTTCATGGAACGTGAACGTTTGCTGGCGTCCGTCAAAATCAGCCGTTTCAGTCTAAACAGCTATTGAGACGGAGGCCACACTTTCAACACGTTGTCAAACAAGTGCCGCTTCCATTTTTATTTATGTTTCAAATTATTATTGCAATTGAGCGAAATAAAAATGCTGAAAAAAAAACTTAACTGCTTTTCTGTGGCTATTTACCGGCAGTTGAATATTTACTTAAGCTATGCTTGTAAACCAGGTTTGCGCAGTTGGATAAGTCTTTGTTTTTACGGGGAGGAGAGACACGCTAAGCCTAATAGGACACAAACGATAAAGACCTGGCTACGTCATGCTTGAAATTGCCGCACCCTCTCGCCGGGACGTCGTCGTCTTTGGCAGCGTCCGGTCGTGCCTAACCAATTGATTGCACATAACAAAGGATTGCATGCATTGCATAATAAACGAAGTAAAAGTGTAGCGTTACATGCTTTAAGAAATTCTTTTCGCGTTATATGGATGGCGAAATACGAGAAATACACTTCGACGTCCATGACCTCACTGCCAGTTTAAGCTTAGGGTGACGCTCGTTCTGTGCCCTTAGTATGTTTTTTTTTTGTGTGTTGGTGTTCTGATGTGGTGTTGTGCGCCAAATGCGCTCTGTACAGATGTCTTCGCACCAAACATGTTCTGTGCGCAGGTGTCGCGCTGTTGCCCTTTGTGGAAGAGAGGCGGCTTCTTGAAGTTCTCCACGTGGTATACCCTCTCCTGGACGCAAACGAATGTAAGCGCTGGCGCTAATAATGATTGACGTACAAGGCCATCTAGTCCTACCAGTGTCGGGTATTTGGTGTCGATTGTTGGATCAATAGTCTTTGAGCAAGTTTGAAGAAACACTAGCCGATTACAGAGGCCCATCTAGGTAGAAAAGGTTTAAACCAATAATGCCATATTATTTTTCAAATGAGTGTCAATACAAGTAGTAATAGGTGTTAGTAATTTAACAAAGTAAAAATGAATGTGGAACGTGTGTAGACACGTTTGGGAATCCTCATGTAACCATGCTTGCCTCAGCTACTTACGACTTGTCTTAAGTACGACTACTACAGATGGACGCGCACATCAAATATTCAATATAGGCTGCCATAGAACCGACGAAGCAGCACCATTTCCGATTAATGACATTTTGAGCGGACGCCCATCGTAACATGTGTCTCGTTCTTTACAGATGCTTCGTATTGCGAGGGCCGGCATCTTGCGGCTTGACATTTAGATTTCCCTCGCGGGCTTCGCTGAGAGTTGCTATTCATAAACGCTGACGTGGGTCGAAACACTGACTAGCACATACTCACTCTCAACCTCACTGTAAACGCCCGTTTATGACGCAGCGTTAATTGTCATCTCCTATGAATGTCTATAGGGACTTGCACAGAAATTACGACGTATCCCTATGAGATCCTCAAAAATTTATGACGTTGGTGGGCGTGATGCCCCGATCGTTGTTGCGGTTCTTGTTCCTTCCGGTAAAAGCGAGCTTAACCACTTGGCATGAGCCACGTAAGAACAACGACATTTATCGGCAAGAAAGGAAAAAAAAACTATGGCGATGCAGAGTAGAAGGCTTTCGAAGAAAAATTAACAACAGCTAGCGCAGCCACTACGTCGACAACTCGCATGTAAACTAGCGACATTCTGATTGACGAATGCTATTTCATGTCGACTACATTAGGATTTATGAATATTTTAAGCAGTTGTAAATGTTCCTGCATCTTGTAACGCAGCTTGCAGGGCGTCCCCTACGGGATCAAAAAGTGTCCACGTTTAGGAATATGTCCCTACAGTTAGCGACACCTGGTTGCCGACGCACAAACGCCCTGAATGCTGATGGGCGTCATTGAGAACGCGAATGACAGCTCGCCAGGGCGAGCTCCGCAGATAACATCCTCTGAAACTCACCTTGGATTATCTTGTGGCAACCTTCGCAGTACTTTTGAGCGTTTCCTATATTTCGACCACGTCGCCAATTCACTCATTGTTTCAGTGTGTTTCATACTTCATGAGTAGTGCTGTTGACATAAAATGGTTTTTTTTTCATTGACTTTTTACCCACGCAGGTGGTTAAAAAATGTCGCAGTGTCGCCCGCAAGGCGCAGCATCAATTGCGATAGGAAATTAGTAGAGAGCAAATGGAGTAGGGATAGTATTTTTATCGGCTGCATAAACTTGAGAAATTCGCTTACTAACTGAATTAACAAGCGTGGTGTCAGTGCGCAAAAGCAAACATGAATGGATCACACTCGATGACCGCAACAACCACTGTCAAAACGCTGGCGTGGGGAAGCGCGGCCGCCGCAGCGAGCGAAGGTTCGTGCGGTCTATCGCTTCAACGGAAACTGAAC
>NC_051164.1:53689984-53722142 GCF_013339745.2 Dermacentor silvarum | reverse complement strand
TTATCGCAAATAAAAAAACGATGCTGTGATATTTGCACTGTCTTTCAGTTGCTGTCATTGTTGACAAAGGGGGCGAACAACCCTTCAAGCCATCATTTGAACGGCGTTTCCCTCCGCCTCTTGTTACGCTGTACTGTGACGAAGCAAATCAATCAATTTGTAATATCTGCGTGAAATCAGTGACAGCCCGAGTCGAGTGCGGTATGTGCGATTGTCGCACCCTCTGGTCGCCACAGGCATATAAATTTTGTTATCGCTTCGTGTTTCAAGCACATCGCAAAAATTATTATGGGGATCATGTGTGCCATGACTCTGTCTAGACGCAGGACATCATAACATTGAGTTGAAAGGCGTCTATTATAATTTTCTTTCACTCTTCCTTGCCTCGTTGTTAGCTTGACACAAGACAGCGGCCACTATTAGGGGTAACTTCATCAATTCCCAGGGCCGTCGATTGTGTCACGTGCGACGAGCACGCGGCGAAATGTTTCGTGGCGGGACGCCGCCGCGCTTATGCGCAGTGGCAGACGGAATACAGCAGCTAAAGTGTCGGACGCCGGCGATAGCTGCAAACGGCGGTATTCGTGCTGGCGAAACGCATGCTCGAGCGGCAGCTCCTCGGACAGCCCCGTTCCCTTGAGCCTTGGTGGCCGGCGTCCGACATTTCGGCCTGTGGTGATCCGTTGGGTGCTTTGTCACCCGCGCCAGCAAGCATTTCGCTTCCTGCTCGCCCCACGTAAACTAAAACGCCTTTAATTCCATCCATAAACTCTCTAATTAATACCAAAAAACGCCCTAAATGCCGCCTTAATTTCATCGCAAATGCTCCCATTTGGAAATGATAAAACTCCCATTGTGACCTGCAAAACCTCCCAGTCAAATGTGGGGTAAAGTGGGTATGTTACGGTACGCCCGTAGTATGCCGAAGGAATGCCCACCTAAATGGGAGTTTTATCGTACGCCCATTCAATGGGAACGAAAACATGTACGAATGGGAATGCGCAAGAGGACAAGTGAAAAACGCCCATCTGGGTGTTTTTCTGTTTAGTGTAGAATGCGCATTAACTTGCTACTTTATCATCGTTGTAAAAGAATAGACGTTTTTAAACTGAGAAAGTTTCAGAAAATGCGGTATTATTAACTTGTTCAACGATATATTCAGGAGCAGAGCGGAAACCCAAGCGAAGCGTACGCAATAAGCCCCACAAAAGTGCCGAAACAGACTGTGGGGCTGATCACCAGTCCGCCGTAGAATGGCAGCTTGTACTTCTTTCAAGTAAATAGAAACGTTCTGCGCATTTCGTGGAAAAAATTTGGTATTGCAGGGCAATACCTTACAGTCTCATGTAAGCGCCGCACTTTTGTTTTTTCCACAACTTTGACGAGGTGCGGCCTTTACACGGGACCGAACTTTTTGGTTAAAATGGTGCCGCGGCAGCCGGCGACTTGTGCTTGTGCACCCCCGAATTCCCGGATTTACCATTGCATCAGAGGTCAACGCGCAGCTCTCGCCATCTAGTAGCCGCCCGTGGAAGTACGCGAGCGCGGAAATTGCGCGCCACGTGACGAGCGTGGTCGTTCGCGTGGTCCTCCAATCGTCGTCATTCCAGCCTCGTGACCCTCGCCATGCGGTCGTCGTCCACAATATTACTCTGACCCAGTGGTCCAACTTCTCTAATAGCTTGGCCCACTAGGTTCGGGGTCTGACATGCCGTCGTGGTCGCGTTGCAACGTCGTTATTCCAGCTTGTCATCCGACTCTCTTCTTGCCGTCGTCATCACGTACGTCATCGTCGCTACGCAGTCGTCATCATGCCGCCGTCGTTTTATCATTGTCGTCACTTTAGTAACGTCGCCCCATTGTCTTCATACAGTCTTCGTCGTTCCGTCAGCGTCAACCTTTATTCGTCATTCTAATTCTAAACATACCGTGCATTCAATCGTGATTATGCCGCGCCCTTATGCCGTCATCGTCCGACAGTCGCTATCATGTATCCATTGTCAGACCGTCGCGTCAGTGTCGGACCGAGCGAGCCGGAGCGAGTGTCTGTCAAAACGTCGCAATGTCCTGCTCTCACGTAACCACATACTACGTGATTAGGTCACAACAAAACCTACCCTTGGTCACAACACAGTAGAAACGAAACCGAAACTGGCTGTATAAAACCTATAATAATAAATTATTTAGGGTGTTGTCAGGCTGTCAGTATTTTTTTGTGAAGTTTAGAGGTATCAGATTTTCAGTGGAAGCAAAAAAAAAAAAAAAAAAAAAAAAAACAGGGAGAGTAAGGGAAATTGCTACACTACTCTTGCCACTGCGCAGGTATTATCCCTGTATTATCCTTACACAATGGCCGA
Source organism: Dermacentor silvarum (assembly GCF_013339745.2). Taxonomy (NCBI): domain Eukaryota; kingdom Metazoa; phylum Arthropoda; class Arachnida; order Ixodida; family Ixodidae; genus Dermacentor; species Dermacentor silvarum. Next base: position 53,719,785 of record NC_051164.1, on the reverse strand, counting down.
AAGCTTTCGCTCATAGATTCAAAACCTTTTTAAACCACTGATAACCACAAGGTAACCATACGATATATGGTTATGGCATCAACGGTGTTCGTTCATGTGTTCTCTTCTGCTGCAAGGATAATTTTTGTGTACTAAAGTAAAAGTGAAAACTGAGCTAGTACATCGTACAAAGACAGCTCAAACTACCCGTCACCAGAAAGAGACAGGATGTATGTCAGGTTGTTTGCGCTGTAATTGTACTACGTACGCATGAAACGCATAAAGGTTCTCTATTATGATGATAAGTGGTTCTTGAGGGAAAGGGAAAGGTTGGCGCTATCTTCTGCAGCCCTTGAGGGAGCACGGCTCAGCGCCATCTATTATCTCCCAATAATGATTTGAAAGAGTTCTCACTGTTTTTCCTTCTACGACGTGGATTCTGGCCTGAACACGGGGAAGAATGCGTATTACTGAATTGTGTCATATCCTTCTGGCATGGAGCATGTTTGCTTACTTGAATAAGGTTGAATACAACACAATTAGTAAAACTTGAATTGTCCACACAACTAGAGTGTACCACTATGTACTACACAACTGCAGCAGACGACGGTGGCACTGATGCTCATACCACTGGGACCACAACAAGCGAACGTCTGAATGTGTTACATCTTGCTTTAAAAACAAATTATACAAAAATAACAATAAAATGCTTGACACAAGTTATTATTTAAAGTACTTTATAGATTTTATTTAAGAAATGATTTTATTTGTATCGGAGCTATTACATATCCCTCGCCAGGGCGCGCGTAGCGGAGCATTCAAAATGGCCGCTTCCTAAAAAGCGTTACCGAGCGCAGGATGTGCATGGTTTCTTATATTTTCGGTCGCCCCTGTTAATTTGACCGCGCCCACCCGACCGTCGAATTCACGGAAGCAGCACATCACATCTGCACCTTCGCAAACCTCACCCGTTATTGTTCTGTGTGCGTGCCTGTGTGCAAAACTTAACACCGTCCCCCCCAGGCCATGCCCCCGTTAACGCGAGGATCACGCCGAGACGTCGTCCTCCGTCAATCATCGTTGTCGGTGGTACTCGTTGATGAGGCGTCACCGCCCGTCAACGACGGCTCGCGAAACCTTTGAGAGGCGCCGTCTCAGTGTTTGACGCGTCCGCCGCGTAGTCCCCCCCCTATCATTCGTGCATTCCCGAACTTTATTTTTTCGCCATGGATCAGACAGAGAAGAACGTTCAGACGTTGTACAGCATGGGATTCGTGGACATCGAAGAGATCAGGAACGCGCTTCGCATCAGCCACAACGACCTGAGCGAGGCCGTGGCCATCCTGACCAACGATCAGGTACGGTACGGACCGTACACGAGCGCCGGCACGTCCGAAGACGTCGAGATGAAAGACGTCACGTCGACGGCTCTCGTGCCCACCGCAGCCCCGCCTCCCTACAATTCGCTGCCGGACGCCAAGGTAATTGGCCGCTCGGGAAGTGTCTGCACGCTCTTCGTCGTTCTCACGCGCGTCGCTCGCTTCTTTTTCTCCCCCCTCTCTCTGCTTTTATATGTCTTTCCGCTGCTGTCCTCTCCTGCTCTACAGTTTGTCCTTGCAAGGCGTGCAGGCAGCCAAGAGAAAAACGCGGCGTTTAATTCTCGCTCTCCATTGTGTGTCCCTACCATGTTGATCTTTTATATCCCCTGACTTCTTTTTTAATTGCCAGCCGTGGTGCTCGACCTTGTGCGACGCCGTTGCCTATTGTACTACTACGCGATGCCCGGCACAGCGCTGCCTTCATAACGGTAGCTGCAGTAGTTTCCCGAGAGGAGTTTTGTGGTCGGCCCTTACTCCACCCGCGAGGTTGCTGTTCTGCCGCTTATGCCAAACCTGTAATCCGTTTCGAAAGCCGAAATTCAGATTGTGAAGAAGGCCGCCAAGATTCCAAAGATAATTCGCCGTGAGGTCATTATCTCGAACGCACCGTGTCCAAACAGAGTACCTTATCGAGTAGCGATTCGCTCTCGTTTTGCTTTTGTAAGCTTTAGGGGTGTCTTGTCACGAATACCCGCGTTTCGTAAACAGGAACTATGGATACATATCAACCTCCTCCCTGCCCCCGGCACCTGTGCCAATACGCCTGGAGAACTAATCACTGTGATCACCAGGAACTTGCTTGTACAACTTATTGCTACTTAAATAGTGCACCTATGCGGGGGCAGGCTGTACGCAGTAGAACAGAACATTGTGTTCATATTCTTGCATTGTGTTCAGTACGTTGCGTCTTGGTAAGTACGTTGCATCTCGAAGTAATGCCCCTGTCAGATGGGCATTCATGTCACTTTGAATGTGTGCACTTCACCATTTGTCTCACTTGTAGGCAGTCAGAGGAACAGTTCAGTGGCACGCACCGTAAAACACACTCATCAGCAAGTGTGTTCATCGAACCCACTTCTCTGCGTCAAACTGTGTAGCCTCGATAGCAGCACGTCAAAAATAAATGAATATATACTCAATACAAGGTCAGCACTTGCTCTTAAACTACTTTTTTTGTGTGTGTGGGTGTGTGACTTAAATATTTCAATTATTATAAACGGGACCCTGCCACATGAAATCATGTACAATTGAAATTGCCATTTTTCCTTTGCCTCCCTTAGATGCAACGCCGTCTTGTACTATTAGATCGTGAAATTAATTGTGTTAATGCGGTTGCTCAAATTACTTTGACACTAAACTTCACACTAAATACTGCACGTAATAGCACAGTGTTATCTTGCAAACATTCGCTAAAATAACAAACATAACATGCATACTGATCTTCTCATCGACATTGCCATCAAAGCCAAAGGACACTTTCCTTTCTCGTCTAGCAGCGCAGCACTAATCTGACACTTGATGCGGCGGAGCTCACTCACTCAAAGTATCACTAAGTTTGCCCATCTCACTGGAGCATAAGACTGCATTACACCTCCCTGAAGGAAGTTGGCTGTCCGCTGCCCTCTTCGATTAATATAAAGCGCTGTTTGAAAATCGACCACTTAGTTGTGCTTCTTACGCTTTTTCAATGCCTATGCAAACATCTTTCCTTTTAAAAAAGGAAGTGTCAACTGCTAATTAGCACTTGGTTTCTCTTGTACCTTCATCTTGTTTTGGTTCATGGCACTGTTGCTATTATAATAGGCCTCCGTAGATCACAGAGAGGCATATGATTAATTAAAAATACCAACAGTCATGGAGAAATTGTGCAGTCAGGGAGTAAAAGCATATGTGAATATCTGAGGAAATACCCACAAACATTTCGTCGCTACCATAATTCTTCACAATAAAAGCTGGCAAGTACCGATTAAAAAGGGTGTCCGACAGGGGCGCACATTTTATCCAATGCTCCTCACTGCATGCTTGGATTGGTGGAAGTATTTAAACTGTTAGTCTTGGAAAGATTAGGTCTGAAGATCAATGGGGAACATCTCAGCTGCCTGTGGCTTACAGCTGGTCCTGTTTAGCAATGCTTGAGATGGATTTGCGGCAAATGATTTAAGAGCTAAACCAATAAAGTCTAAGAGTAGGTTTGAGGATTAATATTCGGAAGACTAAGGTAGTGTCCAGTAGCCTGGCAACCGGCAAGAGAACAAGAATTTCTTGAGAGTGAGAGAAATTTCTTAACTTGAGAATGTGTTTCATGAATCAATGCAGCTCATTGTATTTTTCAGTGTTTAGATCACTCATTTAAAGTACAACCCTTTTCTGCATACACTAACCATTATAATCATTCACCACTCCGTTTGGAAATACATATACCATTGGAATAGACTACCAAAGAACATTGTATCTTTCATTGACCATAATGTTTTTCTTCGCAAGTGGAAGCTTTTCCTGAATGTGTGATTATTTCAGTGTTGAGTACTTTCTCGCAAATGTATTTTTCCTGCTGTAGATAATTATGTCGTGTATCTTACTATTGTTCTTATTTGTACTTTTATTATTGTAGCACTCCCCCGCATATGTATGCTTGAATGTGCTTTTAGAATACATGAATAAATAAAATGCACCATTGGTGGCAAGGCTTTTGAAGCTGTGTTCGAGGACATATAGCTAGATCAATGGCATGGAAGCTGTATCATCACAAAGAAATGTGCATAAAAATAAAAATGGGTTGGAGCGCATTGGCATGACGACGAACTACTTAACGTTATCATAGAAAGGAAAAGTGTACAATCATTGCATTCTATCAGTACTAACCTATGAGGCAGAAACTTAGGGCAACAAAGAAGCTTGAGAAGCTCAGGACTGTGTAACGAGTCGTTAATAAAAAAACAAACTTACAGGCACAGGAACATTAAGAGAGGCTAAGACAGTGATATGTATTAGAAAACAAACAAAAGTAGCTGATATTCTAATTGAGATTAACAGAAACAAATGGAGCTGGGCAGGCCTTGTAATGTATAGGGCAGATGTCCAGTGGTCGACAAATGTTACAGAATGACTGCCAAGGAAAAGGAAACGCAGTTGAGAAATTCGCAGGCCCAGAGTAAAGGCAGCTGATGCAAGACAAGAAATTAAGATCTCTGGTAGAAGCCTTCATCCTGTAGCAGACATTAATTAGAATGATGATGTATCATAATCATTATTATCGGGCTAATAACAGGGCAGAGTTGAGAGTGAGCTGTTGGCATAACAGTGTTGGGATGATGAAGACAGCAGTGTAATAAGAACTATAGGTCGACGCAGCAAACTGAGTTTCAAGTTTCTAGGTACTGTTGCAGTAAAAAAAAAATTGTGTTCTTATGCTCATAGGTACCACAGGATCTACTGAGGACTATGACTTATGGCACTGTTTGTGGAAGTGGTGGCATGGCAAAACAGAAGTCAGCCCATAGCTTACTAAACGATGGCAGTGTTCATTGTCCCTCACATATTATTTCATAGAGGCATAGAGATCGCATTCACGGGAAACATCTCTTTAGTGTGTCAGACTCTTCACGGCCTTCGAGAGTATTATAGCGAGGTTTCATTGCATGGAGTCGTCTAAGCTACACTTTCTTGTGATTTTGTTTCTTAATGTTGTTTTGGGATGCGCAGCCATGCTCTCCCAAGCCGGACTATGGAAACCCAGCGTTTCCTCAGACGAACCTGTACGAGCTGGAACAGCGGGTCTTTGTGGACCAGTGGTCCATCCCATACAAGAAGGACGAGTCGCTCGCCAAGTGCCTCATTGCAGCTACTAACCTGGCCAAAGAAGGTAACTGTTAATGACAATGTTGTTTGGCTTCTTGGTAGCAGCAGCATACCTGGGGCTGTGATTTTTAATGTAGCGCCAAGACAAGACATTGTAGTGTTGTCCCCCTCCTGCCCTATACTTTTGTCTTACATATATTTACACTTACTAGCCAGAACTGCTAACTCCAGTCATAGCCATGGAAGGGTATGTACTGTAAACTATGTGTGTTACCCACCTGGCCGTTGATAGGTGGCACCTCACCTCGAAAGGTATCGACCACTCTGCTTGAACAAGGTTGTACTATCCACTTCAACATGAGCTGATGATGCAAGAGTACATGGAAAACTGTGCTCCCTGGTTACATTGGTGCTGATCTGTGCCCTGATTCTGTGACACAAAAGAAAAAGAGGCTTCAGCTGTTCTCATATTGCTCATCGCCTCTTGATGCCTGCATTCACCCCTCTCTCATCTTGTGCACAGTATCTCAGTCTCACTGAAATGGTAAGAATGGTGGCCACTTTTTGTGCGAGCAATCGGTGACCAGCATAACAGCACAGCAGGTGATTAAAAGCGTAGGGCGATGACAAAGAAAGTGACAGGACAAGTGCCGACTTCCAACTACTTAATTTTTTTAGAGCGATGGTATATCTACAGTTACAAATTAAGCATGAAAAAGCTGATCCAATAACTACATATACCAAACAAGCAGCATATCAAACCAACAAAATGAGATATTAGTAATGTTACATGTCATCTACATGTGACTTAAGAAATCGTGGCTCTATTGATAAAGAAACTGCAGTAACGCTAACGCATAATGTGCTGTTGTGCATAGTTATTTTGTAACTGCTATATACTATCGCTCTGAAAAAAATGAAGTAGTTGGAAGTCACTACTTGTCCGGTCATTTCCTTTGGTCTTGCCTTTACTAGCACTGTTAAACTGTTACAGTGAGTGTTACTAGCCCAAACCAAACCCTTGTAAAAAATAAAGAGCAGGTTGATAGCGATCTTTATAATGTGATTTCTCTCAGATAGAGAAAGGGGATGAAACAGACATCAAAGGGCTGTGTGTAATACGGCTTTAGTTCAGCGCACTCCCTTTAAGTCGGAATCATAGTCGCATTACTATCCAATCTAGCAAAGCACTTTGGCACATTCTCCAACATTGTGGCTCATGTTTAGCCAGATTGTACCTTTTGCCTCATACCGTATGTTATCGTTAGCACTTATTAACCCTATAAAGGCTTTAGACGAGCTCAGTTTGTTTCTGGCCAACACTGCTTTTTTGGGGCATTCCCACAAGGCTGCCTTATCTAGTATATTTTGGAGCTGTTATGAGGCTTTCTGATGAACAGAGTGCATGGGACAGTTTTGTAGTTAACATTGTAAATGACAGATGCCGGCGTGGGTTCTGTTGAGTGCCTATTCCTGGGCCAGGGGGGCCGCCATTCTGTACATGCAGTAAAGTTCAAACAATTTTTTTACTTCTGCTGTGTCATGATTTACAACAAGATAGTGCAGTATAGTCGCCTGACTAACACGGCTACCAATACAGATAGAGGTACCATAAACGGTTAAGGCCTACAACAGAACAAAACCACAACAAAATGAAACTGCCTTTATGTTTATGAAAGTGCAACAGAAAAGTAAGAAGACGAATGTACAAACAAGCTCTCAGGCATTATAAAAAGGAAATCTGGTCTATTTGTTGTTATCCAGTACAAAGAAAAGCAAAAGTTCCGAGATTGGGCCGTCCCGACTGGGTCAAGTCGGGATTTTTCATCTAAATTCAGGACAGTTTGTGACCACAGCCTTAAAGTGAGTGAAATGCACAGAATTGCAAGTTAACCCTTTCAGACACTAACTTAGTCTGCTGACTTAAAACTTACCGCGACCACATTTCCTCCATTTTCAGAATAATAAGAAGCATACATCTGCAAAATAGACTAACAATTTTCAATCCTTTAGTGTGTTATGTTATGTTTAGAGAATGTGGACTCTAAGCAAAAGCTCACACAGGGACGTCAGATATGAGAACACCAACTATTTCATGTCTAGCAGGATTCAAAAGCACGTATCCAGTCACTTGAAAATCGTGCCTGGTGCAACGAATTGTGAAAAACAACGGAAGAAGTGAGCCCGCTGCCTACGACATACTCACACTGAGTAAAAATACCCAACCATCTGCATTCCCACTCGTTTTACTAAAGCATTTCGCACACGGTATTCAGACTGGCCGCACAATTCCAATCAAGTGTTTTAAGATGTATGTGACACATTTTAAATGTCATTACTTTCATCAGTGCCTTTGCTGTTGATGCACAACCTTGGCATACACAATTGTGTACACATCACCTCAAAGCGTAAAGGAAGAATGCAAGGGCCTTATTTGAGGTGCCAGCTTTCAGCATCATGGTGATGCTTTGTGCTTCAACCACTGCACTAGACCCGGTGTACACTAATGGTTTTTGATACCATGCAACCACCACCTCCAGTTTTAACTCAAACATCCCAGCATCACTTCCTTCCACCTGAGAGAGCTGGACAATGTCACTGCAAAAGCTACAGACAATGTAGTAGTACTTTGGCCACTACTGGTGGCACACATAAAACACGTCATGTCCAGAAAACCGGGCTCAGCACCATGACGATGCAACAAAATGGATGCAACAAGATTGGCAGTGCTGCCCTTTAATGTCGAAGACCCTTGCGGAGATGGCAGCACGCTCCTGTAAAAAGTAGCAACACAATGGTGTGAAGGGTTCTCTTGCGAGTTTTGTGCAAAGGTGCAACAAAATTGGTAGTGCTGCACTCTAATGTTAAAATGCAGGCATGATTAACTTTTTTTTTTATTGTGAGTGGTTGACTGCAATTCACCAACTACGAACAGGACAATTTTCTTAATGGAAGCTGTTACCATATTTTCAGAGACACTATGCCAATCCTGTTGTACGTTTACATAACATTATTTTTTCCACAAAACCTGTTTCCAGTGAAAGGGGTGATTTGGGAGTATTGGAGCACTGTATTGATCACATTAGTTTGACCCAATTATTTGATTTTTATGTCCTTTAACATCCATGCCTAGTCTCGTTTTGATAAGCTTGACAGGGGTTTACTCGGGCTACTAGCGGGACTTAAAGAAACATTTTTACAAGCTCTTAGATTAGAAAAGTGTTTTACAATAGTACTAAGATGCTGCGATCATTCTATCATGCCTTTTGTCAGAGCACTCTAAGTTTAGCTTAACGTTTCTATAACAGACAGATATCTACACCTGCTTCTTTTTTCCCGTCTTGCAGGGCAATGTGAATCAAACTCTGATTGTAGGAACTTCATGGAGTCATGCATGCCTGAATGCTTTCGCAAGGTAAGCATTTTTGCTTCTCGTGTTCATCCATGCCATCAATTATTTTTTTCTGTTTTGCTTATTGTTAAAAATTATGCATTTCATTGGTTAGCTTTCTTCTGAAGTTCAAAATATCTGTCAAATATAAAGGCAAGTTGTAAAAGTTTTCATTCTGTAGCAGATGTGCCAACCTGTGCGCAGATGTCATAGCCAGAAAGAAAAAATTTATTAAAGCAAGTATCACTTTGCATAGATGCAAAAGTTATCCCTGTTCATGCTAAAGTCAATTGAAATAGAAATTAGGTTTCAGTATCTTCTAAAACTAGCACTCATGCCTTGTGTCATTGTAAGATTGTCGAGACAGAGTTACAAAATAGCTGTCTACCTTGTATTCAAAAGTAGATGGAATGTTCATGATATGTTTTGTCCTCTACACTAGCTGTTCTTGATCTCTGATATCTTACTTATCCCTTGACACACTCATGATTTATTTTTATTTATTTATTTCAATGAGCCGGCTGGAGATTCTCACAAATTCTTTAATGCAATATAATTTTTTTAAATGTAGAAGAGCATTTTTTTCTTCAACCCTAGCCGTTCTTCTGAGCCTGGATGTCCAGCCTCGAAGCTGCAACGCTGAAATTTCACTCTAATGCAAGCAATGCCTGTCATAACACATGTCTTTGTGTAGGTTCCTTAGCAGTACATCGATTTTGTTCTGAGCTGTAGAGATGAGCATATTCCAATGATCTCATGTTGTATGTCATTACATGCACTATACAATCCATATCACGGGGAAACTCACTTTAGCAGTTCTTATGGCTCCAAAGATGAAGCACACACCCACTGCAGAATGGATTGCAGAATGGAAAGAAAAAGTTTATTTTGGCAACAAAAACACAGTTGTGAAGAGGATTGGCGTAAAGGCAAACAAGTGCCTTTCAAAACGTCACAACATAGCATGCTGCAGAGCACTGCTGCTCTACGTAGAAAATTTGAAATTTGATAAATGTGTATCATATCTCAGCATACACCGTCTGCTCTGTCTCCTACTTAGGGTAATGGGCAGCGAATGATCTAGGGACCGCCAGAACTGCCCCAGAATCTAGTCACTATGATCATACACAAACTGATGAATCCTATTCATTGCTTCTCCATACACTCTAACTTTAAACTGTTATCACACTCTCATAGATAGGCCTCAATGATGAATTCTGCAACTTTATTTTTGTCATTCAAAAGCGCAAGCAGATAAGCAACAGCCACATGTTAGATACTTGCAACATGTTTTGGTCTGCAAAACTTGAACATTCTCATTTTTTTCCTTTGTCTTCCTCTGCAGCTCCTAACAGCACTTGCAGTCCGTAACTGGGCGCCAGATGTCCAGGAAGGTGTTTATAACATGCTCATGCTACTTATTGACCTGACTGTTGAACGGCTCAGTTACAACCCCATCCCGGAGAAGCTTCTCTCCAATGTGCTCACAATGGTAAGTCTTAATGCAGGCTTGTTTTGCAAGACTGGCGCCTTAAGTGTTTCATTGACGAACTAAACAACCCTTTCAGAAGCAGTTGATATTAACCGTGTATACAATTGACTTCTATTAATTCGACCCAGACAGTACTGGTAAAATTTATTGATTATCTGGTTAATTGAATTAAACAAGAGAAAAAAAGAAGCAAAACACACCGCTGTTTCATTTGGCAGTATTTGCCCAATTCGAAATTGCTCCCAAAACAAACATGTACCTTCGAATCCAACGAACGCCGCTACAACTAAATTTAGGCCGCAACGAAGATTTTTCGATTCCCTGTCAGCTGCCCACATGAAGTACCGTATTTTTCGGTCTATAAGTTGCACCTTTGTATGAGACGCACCCCCCTCAAAACGGCAGTTTTTCCGGAAAAAAACGTATAGAAGTCGTTGGCCGCTGTATAAGACGCACCTGTTCGTTCGGTAAGCGACAAAAAAGAATTACAGTGATGTTTCACTCCGTGAACGCGGGTCACGCGCAGGTGTATGGGTGCCATATATTTCCACTCCAGGCGCATTTCTGCCGTCATGGTTGCCGCGATGTTCCGTATAAAGTCCAAGGGCGATAACATCGTCTCCACATGCCGTATGTTGTATGTGCGAGTGAAAGCGTCCGACTGTGAGCCGAATCATGCCCAAGGGAAGAAAGCGGGAAGGCAGCGTGGGGGGGAGGGGGTGCAGCTTGTGCTCTGGTAGAAACTGCGTAGTTTGCGCAGTGGCGCACGCCGTATCTTGATAGCGATCTGCAGATGCGACGAATACGGGGTCGGCCGACTCGCGATCAGCCTGCCGCCGCTTGCGTTGCTGCTCCGTTCTTCTGGTATGGCTCTCGGGAACTCGATCACGAGAAGAACGTTCCCGCCACCTCGATTGATGAGGCCCGCGTGCCCGGAAGCACACTTTGTGCATGTTGCAGACCACTTTCAATACAGTAGAACCCCGCTGATATGTTTTTCACAGGACCGTAAAAAGAAAACGTAAGAGCCGGGAAACGCAAGAGCCGAGAAACGGGGAAAAATTTAGAAATGAGAGTAGTGGTGAACTGCACACAATTTTATTTGAATTCTTACATTTTAAAAAACGTCGCAGTTTCGCCTGAAAGTCGAAGCATCAATTGCGATAGCAAATTAGTAGACAGCTATGCAAAGTAAGCATAGTAGTGTTATTGACCATTCTTTCACCTCATTATCGCTTTTGCATGCTTCGCATGGTGACCATGCTTGAAAAAAGTCGCCCTCCTCCCTCACATTCCACGGTCTCCGCGCGTGCCTTCCCGTCGTCATGCTGGCGTGGGTAGTTGCACTCTTTTGCGCTTGCATGCCGCAATACTTCACAACTAACACCGTTCGTGCATCGTGCTATGGTGCTCGAATACTTCAAAAATACGTCCTTCCTTTAATGCGAACTTCTTTTAATTCTAACGAATTTTCGGGCCCCTTCGAGTTCGAATTATCGAGATTCGACTGTAGATTAATGGGCAGTATAAAGTTGTAAACGTTCGCTTATTAACTATATTAACAAGCATGGTGTCAGTGCGCACAGGCAAACATGAACACATCACACTCATGAGCGCGGACATTCGCTATCAAAGCGCTGGCGTGAGGAAGCGCTGTAGCAGCAGTGAGCTATGTGACCTTCGTGCTGTCTATCGCTTCAACACAAACTGAGCACCGAGAAAACACAGCACGCAAAAAGCTATAAGCCGCCGACGCACCTACACTGCCTAGACTCTGCCCCCAACACCGACTACTTTCAAGATACGGCCTGCGCGACCGGGTGCGGCGGCGCAGTACGCAGTTAATGCCAGAGTACAACGCCGCACGGGCGGCACTTTTTACAGGTTGTAGGTCGCTTTCAAAATATGGCGTTGGAGTAACCCCCCCCTTCCCCCCGTGCCTCGCAGGCGACAGAAGCGCGCTTCTGTGCCGCCTTTCTGCATTGCGCGTGCATGATTGAGCCACAATCGTTGGCTGTCCCTCGCACGCCTTCACTCGCACATACAGCGTGCGGCATGCGGCGACGGCTTGACTCATGACAAGTCAACATGGTCACTCAGGAAGGCGCAGGGTGGCAGTTTGCAACACATGATGTGGGAACGGTCCCACAGTTGCGATGCAACAGCGGGGTTGCAAATGCATTCGGTACTATGGGAGCTATGCCGGGTCTGGCTGAAAACGACATAACAGCCGGGAAAACGTAGCACCCAGGAACGTAACAGCAGGGTTCTACTGTATACAGCGGCTGTGCAGCAGGCAACAGCCGCTGTTGTCAATATGATGCCAACGTCTCGTCATCTTGGGAAAAGTAAAATCCGCAAGGACACACTCAATCCAGCGACTGCACTGATAGTAATGGATCCTTTTGACCTCATCAGGGAAGTTATCAGAGCCCACGACAACGACATTGCGATAGCTCTTTTAACGGACTGTGAGACTCACGTAACGCCTTTGCTTGCGGTGAATTGTAAGCAATCCATGCTGACCAACTTCTGGAAATAAAACTTCCGGTAAGCGTAAGCTTGCCAAGCTTGCTGACTTTGCCATAAACATGCAGTGAAATTGTGATACAGTTAAACCTGGATATAACGAAATTGACGAATTCCCGAAAAACTTCGTTATAAAGAGGATTTCGTTATATGCAGGTTTGGCACGAAAATTCGAAAAATAAACGTTTACCGTATTTACTCGATTCTAACGCGCCCTCAATTGTAACGCGCACCCGTTTTCCGTTTTCGTCGAAGCACTAATCCTCGGAATGTCGCACCAGGTACCGGATGCGTGGACGCGTGTCGTTTCGCACAAGCGCGAGGCATCGGAAACGAAGAGCGAGCGTTACGATGGCGTCGTAGCGTCGTATAGTGTTATAGTAGAACCTCATTGTTACGTTCCCCGGCTGCGTTTTCCCGGCTGTTACGTCGTTTTCGACCGGTCCCGACACAGCTCCCATAGTAATCAATGCATTGGTAACCCCGCTGTTGCGTCGCAACTGTGGGACCGTTCCCGCATCATACGTTGCGAACTGCCACCCCGCGCCGGCCCGAGCAGCTATTTTCACTTTTCATGTCGCTTGGCTTGGTGGCTTGACGATGGCATTGGCCGCCCAAAGTGCTGGGGGCGACAACCAATACGTATTTTCGGTTTCCGCCAGCAAAAGTATGGCCCTTAATTGAGATCCGTATTTGCTATATAAAGATGGTGTCCATGACGCCTTGTGGCCCTAAAATTGGTTTTGGCTCATAGATATTCCGTATGTAAGGGTACGGCCACGCTAGCGACAAAAAACGCGCGCGTCATGCAGCGAGCGGCAAGTTGCCGCGCGTCAGCGAGGCCACCGTGGCACGCGCGTCTCGCCGCGCGGCAGCGCGTGAGATCTCCCGCGCTCTCTGAGCGGGCGAGCAACACCGCGAGCGCTCGTTGTTTCACGCGAGAGACGATGATCGTCGATTGAAAACCCGGCGCGGACCGGCGGCGTTCCGGTTGTGATGGCTCCATGACGTCACCCTAGTTGTTCTTGATTGGTTCATCTCGCGGCACGCGGCATTTGCCGCAGAAATGGGTCTTGAACCCATTTCGCGCGGCACGCCGCAAGTCCCCCGATTCCTGCCGCTTTTTTGCCGCGCATTTCTGACGCGCGTTTTTGCCGCTAGCGTGGCCGTACCCTAAAGTGCAAGGGCGATAACGCAGTCGCCGCGCGCCGTATGCTGTATGTGCGAGTGAAAACGTGCGAGGGGAGCCGACGACCGCGTCTAAATGCGCGCGCAAGAAAAGCAGGAAGGAAGCGCGCCTTCTTCCGTTGCACTCGAGGCACCGTCGAGGGAGCGAGGGGGGAGGGATAGCGGGGCGGCGCGTGGTCGCGCAGGCCGTATCTTGAAAGCGATCTGCGTTGGGGCAGAGTCTAGCAGTGTAGGTGCGTCGGCGGCTCGTAGCTTTCTGCGTGCTGTGTGTTCTCGGCGCTCAGTTTGCGTTGAAGCGATAGACAACAGCACGAAGGTCACTTCGCTCGCTTCTCCTGCAGCGCTTCCACACGCCGCCAGCGTTTGACAGCGCGTCGGCAACATCTGCTGGAAAAGGAGAGAGTGCTGGCTTGGCGGGCTAGGCCAGCTGCAGCAAGCGGCAGGATCAGATTTGAATGAAGGGAGGGGGAAAGGTCACGCTCGCGGCGGCAAGATCGCCGGTTCGAGGGATGCAGGGCCGCCTCGCACACGTGCGCTCGCTTCGCATTCCATCGCGGCGGAGAAGGTGCTTCCGATTGCTGCTCGCGCAAAAATGACAAAATTTGGGGCGAAATCTCTAGGTGGTCGGAGGGGAAAATTTGTTATATCGAGGGGGGTCTCCCGCTGCCACTTCGTTACGTAGAGGTCTCAAATACATGTGCTTCTATGGAGTAACCGCGGGGAATAGAAAAACTTCGTTATATCCAGGAATTCGTTATATGGAGGTTCGTTATAAGCAGGTTTAACTGTAATTGAAACCGCTTCATTGCACCAGAGCATGTGCCGCAAAAGTAGTGTTTCGCAATCGGCCAGGCAGGCGCGATGGGTTAGGCATCGGCCGAAATGTACGAAATATGCTGTGACAGCGGCACGAAATGCTTTCTCTCGTGAAGTTGACACTTTATTGATCGCCTTCGGTACGTCTCAACCTTTGCCCCCATGCCATCATGAAGATTTCTAGGATGATGGTTTTGGTTTAGTTCGCAGCTTTGCTGTTTGGCGTACGTGTATACATACTAATTTCGCATCAACGAAGTTCTACCACACCAAAAGTTTTCGTGTGTCCCGTGAATTTCGTTGTAGCGGGACTCGACTGAATCCACTTTTATGTTTCCAAAGCAGAAAACAAATGTAGAAGTGACATTAAATCTGCTAAAAAAAAAAGCTGAAATCTAACACACCCGCTTTTTTAAAATAGAAAATTGGCCAAGGGTGTAATATGTGTTGCACAATGGCGACCAGCTCTAAAGTCAGTTTTGCTGCCATACATTCCTGTTAAGCGGTAAAACATACAAATGCCGAAAGGTGGATTTGGTTTCATATCTGATTGCACCATGCAGGCAATTTTCGGCCTAAGTGTTCTGAAAAAAAAAAAGTACAAAAAAGGGTGTGCACTAGAATCAAGACGTTGGGTGCTATGGTTATTGTTTGAAAATCTTTGTGGGGGGGGGGGGGGCAGGCTGAAAATATGTGTTTTTGCCAGGAGATGACGTGTGTTGAACACATTTACTGTCCCCTAACCCCCACTGTGACAAACACTGCCACTAAAGGAGTCACTATAGGGGTCACCTTAGAGGTAAGGCGAGTGCGTGACTGGGGAATTTCGAATTATCCGGCGAAGACCAATTTTCGGGGTCGAAATAACAAAAGTCTGGGTTCGAAGAAATGCATGGGTGCTGGCCGGGAAATTCGGTTGGTATTGAATTAACAGAAAAATTGAATTAGCTTGAGTCAAATTAACGAAAGTTTACTGTACTCGGCTGTCACTGTCCAAGTTTAGGTTCATGTACAACATCTCACTAGTATTTGTTATTTTTTCTTCTTTTTTTGTATATATTCAAGGTTAATTATTTCGTTACTTGCTTCAACACTCTGAACCAATTAAAGTCATCACTCACATTCATCTGCCTTATTCATCAACTTGTAAACTTGAACTAATGTTTCTCGTGGTTAAACAGCCCAACAGATAGGGAGGAAGCTGTACTTACAATGGATGCTGGCTGTGCATGAAGTTTTAGTCCTGTGTATTCTTTGCTCTTCTTTCGTGGTCTCTCGTGCTATTTAATTGTATTCAGTTCTGCTGAAATACTGCTTCAGAACTTTGTCTCAAGTTTTCAGTGAAACACCAGCACCCATGTTGCCCATTTTCTTTGCAGGCCTTTGATCCAGAGGCCGAGTTTCATATCAAGAACAAAAGCCGGCAAAGCACCCTTGAGCAAGGGCTTGTGGTCTATGCAAAATCGAGGGGATCCCTGGTAAGAAATTCGGAATTTCTTTGATGCATGTTGCAAACACTCCTGAATCCAGGAGCATTTAGCCAGTGTTTAGCAACATGGACCACAAACTGTGCAACAGAATATGCACACCTGAAGCCTCACAAACTCTTGAGGTGGACATTTTATCATTCATTCATCCAGACCATTACATTCATTCAGACCAGTAAAGGGGCATTGTTGTAGGTGCGGTAGTATGGTCACTCTCAATACCACCTGCACCATGACAGTGCCTGCTGAAGTGTTTGTTTTTTGCAGATACTAATACAGTTGAACCATGATAATGAAGTTGTACTTCCAAGGGAAAACATTAATTATTAAATTGTTAAATTCATTTAGTCAGGATTTTATATGCTTGAGCAGTAAAAGGTGACCTCACAGGTTCTGAGAACATTCCTGGTGGATTGAAACAGGCCAGTTTCATACCAAATGGGATCAAATGCATGAGGTAGAGATCATCTCGAAAGCAGTCTGCATCTGCTCCTAGTGGCTGCCGTCATACTGCCATCATATCGCACTGGTATTTACACCGTATCATCATCTTCATCATGGCTCACCAATACAGGGCTGCTATGTATTTTGTTTCTTTGCAACGGTGTACTGATTCCGTGAGGCTGAGATCGCCGTAACATTGTTTGCATTAACGACAGGGAGCAATGCTTTTGTCGAGACCAGGAACGAGAGCAGTACACTTTCGGTTGTTTTTTCATGTTCTGTCTGTGCTCTGACAAGTTTGGGAGCATACCCACGAGACCATGAGTGCGAATGGGGTATGCCCAGTACAGTTTCCATACCAGCACAACAGATAGTGAAGTGCTGTGTTCCATCCCAAGTTTTTTGCCACTCATCGGCGAAATTTGCTTGCGAAAGGACACATGTGAATGACAAAGTTGCCGTCAGGTGATGTTTTTCTTTTCTTTTGCTCGTCACAAAGGCTCCAAGTGCATAAGTGCGAGGTGTGTGAACTTTGCGAAATTGAAACCGCGGGACAAAATTACAGTACTTTGACTAGTTATGTAAAAAAGTGCATGGTGTTCAATGGAACAGGGATATGGAAATGGAGAAAGTTCATTTTATCACAGTATTTGTTATAATGTGGCAAAATGAAGAAAGTTAAATTTTATCACAGTATTTGTTATAATGTGGCTTGGCTGTACAGGTACGATAGTACTTTACATGCAATAGAGAAATGACATGAATCTTAGATCTAACAAAGTATGAGAACAGTACTAAGGAACAATAAGCAACACATTGTACAAAAGTACAAATGTAGAGCAGCTGACAAACTTGTCCACATTGTGGCTTCTTATCATGAAGGGAATGCTGAAAGCATGTGTAAAAGGAATTCGTTGGGACGCCAATAACAATGAATCTTGGCAACCTATTTCACTCACTGATTCCTTGTTTAAAAGATGATTTCAAAAATGCAGTGTTAGCTTTGGTTTGCAATATGCCCAGTAGTGAACCTCAGAACTCACTTTGTGATGCTTTCCTTCTAGGATCCTTATGGCTGGCTTCTAGATGTTATCAACAAGGTGAGTTTTACTTTCTGATTTCTTCGTGTGTTGTCTTGTCTTTGTGTCTTTGCTTCTGGGCTTCTCCTGAAGGGTTTTTATTAAAGTTGGTTTTTGGTTTCTTCTGTATCTAGTTTGGGAGTCGTGGTGGCTTCGACAAAATATTGGCCAAATTTGGAGAAAACCTTACTGCAAATGTGAGTCCATTCAGCTTCATTGCCTTTCTTGTCTTGAGTGCTCATAGTGATAGGCGTGTGCTGCTGGCACAAGCAAAAGCTCAAGTTAGCAGTATTGATAAGAACCACATGAATCACACTCCTTAGCATAGTCAAATTTGCAATTGATTAACTGATCCCAAGACACCGAATGTAAAACTGCTTGTGGAAGACAGCACAGCTTTCTATGACTCTTTCGTGCACAGAAGTTTGTTTCTGTGAGGGAACCAAACGTCATCGAAAAACGAAAACGGATAAGGGAGACTGTGAAAACATTCTTGAATGAAAATGGTAAGTTTGTTCGATAGGAAATAAAATGATTACAGACACTTGGCAGATGTCACAACCACGATGGGTAGGTTTTTTTAATCCCCGTACAACTCAGCAGCAGTTGGGATGTTTCATCAAGCACAGAGTGAAATAGCACAGAACGGAAAAAAAAAACGGCTTGCGCTCCACTTCGATATTGTGAGGCACAAGATGGTAGTGATAAAGCCTGCAAAAAATGTTCTTGCCATAGGTGGCAGAGCAGAACCCCATGGAGGAGCCATTGTTGTGCAAATAAGACTCGCAAGAGGACAGGACACCACAACACTCACAACTGATTTGCATGACAGTAACAACAGGCAACAACCAATTTGCCTAATGTCAATTTTGCACTACAATGGCTTCCTCAGATGTCAGCCAACTTGCCCGACAAGTTATTTCGAGTTATTTTCTGAACCATGCAATTGGGGACACGGGCGGGGCCACAATGTTGACGTTTGCTTCTGTAACTGTCTCTTTTTCACAGGAGATGGCTGCCCTGCTGAATCCTCTGGCTGTGTGTGCCCAGTTCCTGAACCCAGACACAACGTGCACACTTCTTTCACCCTGCATGAGCAAGGCCATCAGCTACATCAAGGGTCTCACGGATGACGACCTCAAAAACAAGGCAGGGGTGAACACTGAACACACTTTCATTCACTCCTCTTTTTGTTGTGAGCTTTGGACACGAGTGCTGAGAGAAGCGCTGCTGTTCCTCTTTTTTATGACGAGACATTGAATGCAGTGAGGAGAGATGTCTTGTTCTTATTAATCATAGTGAATAATCTCTGCGAGATGTAAAATGAAGAATATTTTGAAGAGGCACTTTGTTAATATAGGCATGTTGTTTCAGACAGAAACAAGAATGTGCCATGTAAAATTATGGGAAACTGTTATATTAGTGAAACCAGTGCGGAAACAATGTGACAACAGTTTAGAACAGTCTCAAGAGACGAAAGTTGTGCGATGGTGAAAACGCGTCCGTCAGACACCAGTCGCTTCACTTGCACCCGTGTGTTCCCAGTATTGCCCAACTTATTTCACTTTCTTGCTTGTTTACAACCACTTCATGCACTTTGGCGTGCACCACAGCAAGTGCTTCATCAAGCCTTAACTGCTCTTTGCAATCACACTTTATTGCAATAATCACACTTTATTGGATTAATGAGGCTACAACTGGCAGTTATCTTTGAACCAGTTGAGGTGCCTACTTTTGTTTAAACTATTTTTATCGTAGTCATGGCACGAGGGTGATCGTTATTGGGGAGCCCCTACAGTGGTAACACAACGCTCAGTAACACCATGTGACTGCAGCTGCATGCATTTACGGAACAGCTATTTCTGTCGTCAGAATTGCCAGTGGGCTGCAATGCTCACTTGTTTTGTCTGTTGTCCGCAGAACATTGGTTCGGTGACCGAGCTCCTGAAGGCGGTGAAGATGCTATGCGTCTACCTGTGGCCGCAGGAGATAGCAAGCACAAGCACTCTGTGCCTCGACGTCATCCTGCGCATGCTCAAGTGCTCGCACTTCAATGCTCGCATGAATGGCCTCAAGGAGGTGAGAATGACATTCTGTTCACCGAAGTCACTCAGTAGCTATGGCATTTCTTCATTTTCTTGTCATTGAGGTCATGTGCTCGACTCACAGCCACAGTGGCCACATTCCAGTTGGGGCAGAAACTAACAATGCTCATGTCCCATTTGGAGCATGGGAAAAAAAAAACCCAAATGGTCAATATTATTATGGAGCTTTCCGCTACAGAACCTCTCGTAGCCCCTTTCTTGCTTTGATTTGATCATTGACTAAATCAGTCAATAACCAGCCGTGGATGCAGAGGGGTTGTATCGTCATTCAGTCACGTTCAGGGATACTATATATACCCTCAGTACATGTTAATTGTGGGATCCAGTGGTAGTGGATGTGACGAGGAGTTGTGTACATCCCATGCTAGTTATTTTCACATCACATCATCCTCAAGCACATGACTGCATTTCGGCGTTGCATCGTACAAAGGGAGAAGTACATTTGACGGTGACCATTCAAGACTAATGGATCGAGTTATCCACTCGAGAAGGTTAATCACACCAAATTTTTTTTCCCAGGCATTCTACTACAATGGCATAAGCAATTTGACGAAAATACGAGAACAGCTTGCTGGAAAATATTAAAATAACTTTACCGTAAAATTCCGAGCAAGCGTGCCCCCCTCAAGCAAGTCGAAATTACCAGCAAAGTTAGGGGAGGCACTATCCCGGAACAGCACTAAAATTCAAGATGGCAACGGCAAAGTTTTCCTGCCAGTGGGAATCGAATAAAATTTTTTTTTGACATGAACTTTATTAAGCCAGAGATTTGTTAGTGCTGTTTATCACTCTCAAAACCATCGAAAGAACTGCAGAAACGGCGTGTCGCCACAACAGGCGACACGAACATTGGTTATGCAGCTTCTACTGCAGGCAAAATGATGTCTGCTAGAGTAAAGTGATGCGTAATGTTCACTTTATAAAAGACCATGTCCACGGTCAAACGTTTAGCACTAACGAGAGTTCCGATACAAGTCAAGCTCAGCTGCATTGCATGGCTACTGATGGCTGACAGCGAACCGCGACTCGGCCATGCTCGCATCACAGCTGGTGGCGCCGCAAATATGAGCATGTTTTCTTCTTCGTGTGAAATTATTGTGAGGAGAAGGTAAAGTGGCAACAGCGGTAACAAAACATTGCTGCTTGGGAGCGTCGGTGGTTCGTTCTGAAGCGCCGTCTTCTACAGATTCGAAGTGAACCAGAAGAGGCGTAGTGACAATATCGGTGGCGAGTAATTAGCGGTGGTGAAGCTGCCGGCAACGCCAGAGCGTAGCCGCGACCACTTCTCTGTCGCTCAATGGTCATGTCGCTGTGCAGCAGGGAAATCCTCTGTACTGTGTTACAGGCAGATGTCACTGCCGGCCGCTGTTCACCCCAGTGCGCACCGGTGTGATTTGCCGAATTTGCCATTATTTTCGTGGACTGGATGTGGCAGGCCAGTGTTGCCTGGGCAACACTGGCCTGCGTGATAAGGGTGCGGAGCGGGAGGGGGGGTCTTGCTCAGAATTTTACGGTACTCTACAATTAAAGCCTTTTCCCAGCAAATATGCCTTTAATGCTTGGACACAGCCTCACATGTATCCAGCACCAGTGGTACTAAAATTTTCTTTTTTTTTTAAGTTCTGCTGTCCGCTGCCCAAAATGAATTGTTCCTGAACTGCAATATCTTCCTTCTGAATTTTTCTTATAGGCTTCATTTATAGCTTCATGGCTGCTTTCGGTTGGATGACAACTTTTGATTTTATTAGGCTGGACCTTGCCAGCCTTTGGACCCGCAATTGTATCATAAGCAGCGAAGCTTATTGAAGACTGTCTTGCCTTGTGTGTTGCATTTGTCTTTTTTCTCCCCATACAGTTGATCAAGCTCATCGACGACTGCTCAACAACAGGCACTTCATCAAAAGCAGCCATTGATGCTGAGCAGCTGCAGAATTGGATGGCAGAAAACAATGTCCTGTCCATCACACTGGAAAGTGAGTTTGTCAGACACTACCTTGGTGTAACATTAGAAGACAGAAATGTGACGTTATGATTAGAGATCAGGCAGATGTAGCTCGTGTTATAGTTATGACTTGGAGAAAAAAGTGGGGTGGGCAGGTCATGTAATGCATGGAGCATATACTAAGCAGTTGTCTATAAAACAACGGTAGGTGCCTAGAGAATGATAATGTAGCTGAGGATGGCAGAGCAATAGGTGACGTGATGAAGATTAGGAAATCTGCACTCATAAAACGGAGTTGGCTGATGTAAGACAGGGTTTTTTGAGATCAGTGGGAGATGCCTTCGCACTGCAGCGGACATAATATCCACTGATGATGGTGATGATAATAACCAGTTCAGTGGCCATAGCGTTGAGGCAGGGATCACAAGTCATCTTGTAAAGACAATGCCAGCGGATGGGACCACAAGAAGAAAAAAAGAGACACATCACTGTGTCCATCTGTGGCCAACACCGCGCGTGTTTTTTGCCTTTCTTTCTCAGGAACCCATCTGTTAGCACTGCCTTTCCAAGAGAATGGATCACCAACTCCCTCAATTAATTACCTTAGTGAGCATAAGGTTGGAGGTGCGGTTCCCAATTGTTGCAGCAGGTGTGGAATTACGATAGGTGTGGAATGCAAGAAAGCCACAGTTTCACCCAGAAGGCGAAGCATTGATAGTGATAGCAAAGTATTAAACAGCGACACGAAGCAATGTTCATAGTTTTATCGACCGTATAAATTGGAGTAAATGTTCGCTTACTAATTAAATTAACAAGCATGGGGCCACATGTGTACTGGAAAACGAACCGATGTCACTCAGTGACTGCGAACAATCGCTGTCAGAACTCTGTTGGTGTCATTAATAGCCGCAGCAGTAGCGAGCGAACACTTCGTGCTGCCCCTTGCTTTAACTCATTTCCGAAACTTCAGATTACGTGATGTCCAACACTAGGCACGCAGGAAGACAGTGCACATGAAGCCACCAGCCATATCAGCTCGCCTAGGCTTTGCACCCGCCACAGATTACCTTGCGTGTGTGGCCTGCATATGCGCTCGGCCACCCCATGCGCTGCCACAGCTGTGCTAGTGGAGAAGGCGCGCACTCACGTACCGCCGGCGGTAGAGAGCAGGGGCCTTTTTATTGTCAGGTTCAGCATCAGTCGTCATCTGCCAAAGGTTCTGAAATCGGAGATGCCATGACCAAGGGAAAGGGGGGGCGATGCACCCTCTTCCCTTCTCTTTTTGTTTCCATCTATCCGTTAAGACGTCTGCAGCTGGGCGGTCAGCACACGTCACATGACCCCTTCGTGTCCATTGTGTAAATCTAAAGCTAGTCTTGTGAGGGATTACTCAAACCTGCAAAAATAGACCGATGTGCGTCAAAGAATGATGTCGGGAATGAGAGGCTGCCTTACGGTGCGTCGCAAAGATGGCAGCCATGAACGAAGTTGGTCCATCCTGTACTCTTCTTCATTGGTGAGGTGGTTTGTCTGCTTTCCGAGCACAGTCCACTTCCAGTAATTCAACCCTGATGGGACGGACGAAATTGATCGAATTGAAATAAACAAGATGGCAGAAAAAAACGCCAAACACACCACCAGTTCATTAGACAGTATTCGCCGGGGTCTAACACACCCCCGAATCAAATGCAGTTTCTATGTGTTCAAAGTAAAAACTAACATAGAAATTACTTTAAAGCTCTTAGACAAAATATATAAAATGTGAACCTGATTTTCGAGCAAGAAATATTGGCAAGGGTCTAATGTGTGTTGCAAAATGAGCGGCCAGTTTCCCAAAGTCAGCTTCGCTACACGGTTTTACAGCGAAGCTGTTAAAGGCTCAGTCTTCGATGGTTGCGTCCGGATGTAGAAAAAAAAACTCATTGGCCGTATGCTGTATGTGCGAGTGAAAGCGCTTGAGGGACGCGTGCTTTCACGGGGAGCGAATGCACGGCAGAGAGCAAACGCCACTTCTTCCGTCGCGCGAAAGGCCGTGGGGGGACGGGAGGGAGGTAGGGGAGGCGACGTTTATGAGTGGCACCAAATGCGTATCTTGCGACCGGGCGCAAGGGGATCTGGTGAGTCAATCTCCCACGCGAAAAGAGGACAGCGGGAAGGCAACGCGGGAGGGAGGGGTTGCGGCTTCTGCTCTGCAAGCAACTTGTACTTTGCGCGGCGCCGGACGGTCGCACGCACCATATCTTGAAAGCGATCTGCAACACAGCTCCTACCTTTGTATGTGCTGTGCTTTCGCTGCTCAGTTTCCCTTGAAGCGATAGGCCGCATGAACCTTCGCTCGCTGCTGCTGGCATGCTTGCTCACGCCAGCGTTTTGACAGCGGTTGTGGGCAGGCACACAAACAATGCGCAGAACTGTTGTCGACAGCAGCGGCGTTTTTCCCGCATTCGCACCGAATGCGCGTGGCATCAGTGACGTGTTTATGAAGAACGTACCAACCTTTGCCAGTACACCCTATGGCGGTGTACCGTAGCGACCATAAGGCCAAGGTCCCTGTGGTCACTAAATAAATGAAAACCACCGGATCATATACATTTCTCATTCTTTAATAGTTCAAATAACCAATTACACCATCACATCTTAATAGTCATAATTGGAAATACATTATTCCCTCCATAGCACAGCTTCGCTGGTCTTCCATCTCCACCCCAGTGGAAGGGCTGACAGTTTTTTTAAGTCAGCTTCGCTGCAACGCATTCCTGTTACGCGGCAAAGCAGAATAACACTGTGAAGGCGGTTTTGGTATAGTATACAATCGCACCGGGCAGGCAATTTTCGGCCGTTTTTTTTTTTTTGGCAAAAGAGGTGCACATTAGAATTGGGTAAATACCGTAATCAGACATTGCGAGCTGTGGCTATTGTTCAAAAATCTTCCTAGGGCGGGCTGAAAATATACTACTTTTACCGGAGTTGACATGTGTTACCAGTGCATTCCTTGTCCCCTAAGCTCCGCCGAGACAGGCATTGCCACTAATGGGGTCGTTGTTGGGGTCACCATAGGTGTTAGGCGGGTGCATGCTGAGTGATCATGTTCGAATTATTTGGCGAAGGCCAACTTTAGGATCACAATAACGAGTGTATGTTTAGAAATGCATGGCCGCTGGCCAAGACCTTTGTTCAAGATAGAATTAACAGAAGGCTACTGTATTATGTGGCTGCTGCGAATAGATTTGCGTCAATTCGGCAGCAATCTGTAACTTTAGTCGAAATCTGTAACGTCATTGGGTGAAGCAGCACCGATTAGGCCTAATGGCTTGACTGATAGCAGCTAAAACAGTGTTCGGATCCGCGCGTATGCGTACAAAGTTTTTTGGTGCGCTTAAACTCACATGTGGACAGAAAGCTCAGAACTGCGTGAATGTGTATATGTGAACACCCGTATCTGATACGATCTGCCTGCCTTTCAGCAGCTAATTGGCCTGATCTTCGCACATGCATTTGCCATTCTGAAATATGGGCTGCTTTTGTCGCCGTTCCCTCCGCGTCGTGTTATTCCTGTCGACCACCGAACCTTGTACCAACTGAGACCGCGCGCCATGAAAGGGCTGCACATGTAAGGCACCCATCACTCTGGGTGTTTCACTGATGTGCCGAATATTCGAATAATCGAATAGTAGATATTTGATTCGTGAATCAAATTACTCGAGCATTCACTATTCAATTAGCTGATTTGTCAAGTATTCGCACACCCCTATTTTACATGGAACCTCACGACAGCAATGACAGTGGTGAAAATTCGCCTGATGTGTCCATGTGTCTGTTGCAGTAAAAACACTGATGGGCTGATCTTCAATCACAGATGGAATAACCCGAGGTGTTCAAAATTAATCCTTTATACTACAGCACCCATCATAGCCCAGATGTTGCATTGGGATGCAGAACCAAATCAAGCAGTCACCTAGAAGGGCTGTAACAATTAAGGGTACTTGGTTCGCAGTTACACTGATCTCTGGCTGTAAGGAGACTCGGAGGAGCCTTTGCTTTGACTACCGTGTGCTGATTTATGTACTGCTGGTGGCATGACAGAAAGTGTCTCATGAACCTGTCACATGTTGAGGTAATTGGTTCAACACTGGGGCTACACTTGTAAACGGTGTCATGTGGGAGAACATAGAGCCTTAAGAACTCTAATGCCTGGCCTACCAGCTGATCCTGAAAGAATCGTCACACAAGTCTTGTAAGCTCGCCTAATGAAAGGCATTGCCTGCATATGTGGCAATCTGTACTTGAGATTCCTTTCACAGAAATGCAAAGGTATAAATGCAAAGGTATGTTTGTAAAGGGCTGAAAGGAAAGATGAGTGTTTCTGTGTTCTCTTCTGTTCAAGTGATTTCTTTGCTGACACTCTTTTTTTTCTTTTATGTGCTTCCCAATCTCTTTCAGGCAACATAGATCAAGCTCAATACATGGACAAGATAAAGAGTATAATTGAGTTCATTGGGCAGCGGCTTTCTCTTGAGGAACTGACAAAGATCTGGTCCATGCAGGTGAGTGGTGTAGATAGGCGTAACTTCCTAAGGTGATTGTTACTGGGAATTAGTTGGCCTTTTGAGGCTTTAGAGTTGCCTGCTGAGCTAGTGAAATGGACGTCGCTTTTCCTGTTTCTGATCGAGGTCTTCCTCAGCAGACGCTGTAGGGTTTGAACTCTGAGCTCTTGAACTGTGGCCTTTACAGATCTCCCCACAGGCCCTGTGTTTAATAATCTGAACAAGCTTATTCGTCAAAAGTCTTTTGAGGGTCTGGTGATGATCACGTTTGCCTGTGGGCAACTAACCACAAATCACTGGACTGACAAAATTGCCCTACTTCATGGAGCGCTACAATAAGATAAAAGTTATGTGATAAGTAAGCACGTCGCTCATTACATTTTTATCTGTTGGATGACGGACCACAAAGAGTGCTGCATCGGCTGTTGGAATTTGGTTGCAGTTCCTTGGAAACTTGTGGGATGTAGTTGTTAGTATGACTAGTTGTATGACTGTACAAGTGGTTTTATGCATAATAATGTAGTAAACATCTGTGGTAAAATGATCTGATCCACCGAATGATTTGCTGGAACGCCTGTTGTAACCTGGTGGATTCTGCTAAAACTTGTTTGAATCTGCTGGAAGCCTGTTGGTACAACCAGTTGTAGAATGAATCAGATTGTTTCTACGTGCATATTTTTCACACCTTATGCAATAGGAGTGTACAGAACTGAAAAACCGAATGATCGTTCTTTCCAATCAACTACTTTCTTTCAGCTAGATCTGTCATTTAGAGCACCACCATTTTCAGTGTGTGATAGGCGACAATGAAGATGAAGGTTTTCTTTTGCTGCTCATTGGGGGAGTGTCAACCAATTAGCTTCCACAAATACCAACAGTTTGAATCAGAGCTTCAAAATTGTTTGATTGAAGAACTTTGTTCGAAGTGCATCATTTCCAGTTAATCTGTCTGTCAATACTGATCAAGTTGGCTGGCGGACTGGGCTTTGCACCTTTAAAAGATGGACAATACTGACCATTGTTGGTGTCTCTAATTCCTTGTTGCATCTATGGCACTTATGTTTCTGCAGGATCGGCAGAACTGTCAGGTGGTGGACAACATTCACGGCATCATGGCAGCTGCTTCCACAAAGTTCAGCCAGCAGCAGTTTGACCACCTGATCGCCCTCATTGGCAAGGTGGGCACGAGATCATCTTCTCAGTCGTCCTACATACTGTGGAGACTTATGTTATGGCCTCACATTTTTTTTTTTAAGTGAATAGCTTTCGTGAGCTCTTTTGCCCGTTTTTATGGTTGGAGGTTAGAGTTTCACCACCCACACAAAGGCGTTAATGCAAAGGGTGCGCGCTCTCTCACAACTGAGCTGCAAGATGATTTGTCGCCGAACGCCAACTAGTATTGAAGACGTACGTGCTCTCCATCTATACTGTCGCTACAGATGTGCTGGTTAATGGCTCTGTTCTCTACAAAATGACGCAATAAAACAACATGTGCTACCCAAATATCCTCACTTTGACAAGTACAATCCAACCAACTTATAACAATATTCAAGTGCCACAAAATTCTATTGTTATAACCGTTAATGTTATAACCAGGCTGCATGAAAAAAAATTCAAATACTGTATTTATTTGAATATAAGGCAGGTTTTTCCCTAGAAAGTTTAACCTCGAAGACAGCTCCCCCCCTCCCGCCTTCTACGCAAATTCTGCCTTTAAGTGTGGCTTCATGGCAGCGTGCGCCGTGGTGCAATGAAGCTACACTGCAAGGAGAAATCCGTGCTGCCATGAAGCCACACCTGCAGGCAAAATTCGCATGCAACTCGCATTCCGCGTGTTGAAGCTCCCTTCTCCCTATTTCAGGGTCGCCATTTTGCATTTTTGGCTGTGTTTGTACAATATTTCAGGCGATCTCTGCCGAGTCTCGATAATCCATCGGCTACTCTGTATCGCCTTATATTGTTGTGCATACTCAATATTTTTTTCTTGAGTCCCCTAATTGCACCCTTGCCTCATAATCATGACCACCTTATAGTAATTGAATAAATATGATAGGGGGATGGCAGAGCTGCCCCTCCCCACCACTTTCCTCCATCCGGCTGCTGATTGTGTTGACTCGTTTAACTTTTTAACTCTGCTTCCTGCACGTTCTGATAGCGTGTAACAAGCTGTGGCTTGCAGCGTTCATGAATGGCACTGCTATAACAACTGCAAAGCGGGGTCACGGGCGGCAAGTGACATGCGAGCTCCGCCGAGGCATCTCACTGGTGGCCTCAAAAGGAGCCTTTTAAAATATGCGAGAAGGTTGCCGCGGCAGCCTCGAAGCTTGAGAAATCCAGAAGAAACGTTGGGGCGAGATCGCCACAAGCATCTCGCCATGTACTTCTCACTGGCTTGCATGAGAAAACCCCATGTCCGTCAGCTTGCTTGCTTTACGCGAAGCTTGCCGACATCCTTCTCTCGTGAAGGTCCCTCGCAAAAATGAAGCCCTGGAGCGACTGAATCATCTGCAAGGTCTCCTCCAAGGACAACGTTGAGGCAGCCTGCCCTACTGCATCATCGATGCTGTTGTCGCCGTCACTGTCGCCTCGTCGGTTAGAGGCACTTCGTTTCCAACTCTATAGCATTAGCAGTGCGCTTTCTTTTCACCGGCAACGTCGCACATTGCCGATTATCAGCGGGTTGATCAGTCACCTTCTGTTTCGGTGGAGTACCAAGCGAGACTGAGGAACCACATGGCCTGGAACGACTTCGACGCAACAAACAAAGACGAGCACGTCCATATGCCTTCGTCCATCCGCAGAACTACGCAGAATAAGGGGCCAGCGCCCAGCCAAGCGCTATCAGCCCTATCAGGATAGTTGGTGCGGTCCATTGTTTTTTCGGAGGATGGCACGGCGTAGAGCTTTGGGCGCAGCCCTTTTGTGTTCGGAGGGGTGGAAGGGCGCTGAGAGAGAGGCGCGCAAGGCTGGCGATGCAGAGAAAGCTGGAAGACAGCGTGTGATGGCATGCAGTGGCTCGAATATTTTTTTTTTTTTTTTCGGGGATTTCACATTCCATTCCCTTTCGGCATGGGCACCCAGTAGCCAGACTTTATCGTTATAACCAATAATGTGGCATGGGGGCATTTTATTAAGGGGGTTATTTGACCATAGAAAACATACAAAAGTTGACAGTGCAACAGCTTCTCATTGTTTAATCGATATATTGCTAAAACCGGTATTGTTATAAGTGGGTTCGACTGTACATTAGAATCTCATTATGCAAGCTCAAAGGAGACCGGCAATTTGTTAAATAAACGAAGTTTAAACTGCGCAAGTGGAGCGTGACATTGCCTTTCTTTCAGATGCTCTTTTTTCAACAGAATGCTGCTCCTCACTCTTTCCTGGATGCTTCATTTCGTAATATAGCCGATTCCCATACACCTGCTATTGACCAATAGCTGACATCAATCAAGAAGGATGTTTGGATCAGTGTGCTTCTTCCTACTCTTACTGTGTATATTTATTGACGAAGTTTAATAACAGGCTGAGTAAGCTAAAATCTCCGTACTTTCAGAAGAAGCCGATTATCGTCTGTTCACGCTCAGCCACGCCGCCCGCGTAGGAATTAAACTTTGGCCAACCTGCC
>NC_051164.1:53657189-53689884 GCF_013339745.2 Dermacentor silvarum | reverse complement strand
TGGCCATATCCAGCCAGTGTCCTATGCTAACCTCAAATACCTCTCCAACTCATGATGCAAAATTATTGGACGTAGGCATAAGCACAGAGTCTCCAAGTTCGGTTGGCTTTTCTTGGGTCGCATTTATACTTTGTTTTCCAAGAATTGCGCCCGAGCCGGGCAAGGTGGTAAGGTTTAAGCTGGCATTGTTGAGAATGAAGCAGAATGACACAAGAATAGAAGAATAGTTCTTGTCTCATGAAAGTGCTTCAGTTTTCACAGTGAAAGTTGTACCATAATGCTCACCTCGTAGCTCTGCCACAATGAAGGTTGCCGGATTAATTTTCACCACCTGGAGTGGACAAACGCCCAAGCAAATTGCGATACGCGAGAATAATTGCATTCCGCCCCCATAGGAATACGGCCGGGGTTTCCAACCGCGATGTCGTGCTCAGCTGCGAAACGCCCACTGATCCACCGCTCCATGTAACGCTTTTGTTAGGACGACCTCTTTCGGACAGCGGCAGAAACGTAAGCGAAACCGCGTCGCACTCTACACGACCATTGCCTCTGGGATCGGTTTCAACGCGGCACGCCGTCGGAGGCCCGTTCTCGACAAATTTTGAGGCCGTTACTCGCGCCTAGTCTGCCGCTCGCGGCAGGAAGCCATGGTCGCACCGGTCGCGCGACCTCGCCGCCGTCTTATACCTCTCCGCCATCTAGATCTTCGTCGAGTGACGTAGTCTGGTGAAAGCTATTGATCCAGAGAGAGAGAGAGAAGCGATTAAGAATGACGTAGGACATGTCTCACTGAAAGTGTGGTCACCGAAGCAAGCGATGCTTATGTGAGGCGAAGATTTCGCCAGTGAGACGAGGACACGGCCGGAAGCTCGAATCCTCCCCGCTTCCGCCAGGCGTCGCCACTGAGAGTCTCGCAGCAACTAATTACCGGCACTCACGGCACGTGCCTTCCTCGCAGCCGCCCACGCTTCCGGCAAGGTTTCTTTATACACAAACATTAGCAACCAGATCGCGCATTTCGACGCATGCACTTGCACCGTCCTCTGGGGGCCTACTTAGACAAACATGGCCGGCTATATATGGCGCTGGGGGGCCTCGTATTGCCCGCTTAAGGGCACACACTGTTTATACGCAAGTACGTGCCGTCTTGTTTGTTTAACCAGCCTCGGTGCATGACAGGCGGGGAAAGGAGGAGATGGAAGACCCCAGAGAGGAGGTCAAGGGGAAGGTCCTCTTCGAAGACGTCGTGAGGCCCCGTAGGTGCACCGAGTCGTGTCCTTCCTCGCGACGCTCACGAACTAAGCGAGCGCCAGAAGCCAACGTCATCGTAGTCCGCTGGCCGCCTCGTGACTCTAGAGCGAGACCCCTCCTCGCTTCCCACTTCTTTTTCTTTCTTTCGGCGGTCGTGTGCGTGCCCAGCGCTACGAACCCAGAGTCGCACAAACGACTGTCAGAAGAAGCGTCGTCCTGCGGCATCGCGATGTGTGGTCGCTTATTCTGGGCGCAGATTTGGTTGGAAGTTCTGGCCCGCGCGTCGCGCGGACCGTGTCTTGAACCTAATTAAGGGCCACGCCTTCTGCATTACCCCTTCTCTCTCTATACCGCAACAATCTTTGTCCTCGCCTTAAACACACACACACACACACACACACACACACACACACACACACACACACACACACACACACACACACACACACACACACACACACACCACACACACACACACACACACACACACACACACACACACACACGCGCGCGCGCGCGCGCGCTCTTAAGTCGCTATAAGGCTACACGTTATTTGAAAGCGGAAAGAGTCGAATGTATGTATGTATGTATGTATGTATGTATGTATGTATGTATGTATGTATGTATGTATGTATGTATGTATGTATGTATGTAGTATGTATGTAGTATGTATGTACGTATGTACGTATGTACGTATGTATGTATGTATGTATGTACGTATGTATGTATGTATGTATGTATGTATGTATGTATGCATGCATGCATGTATGCATGCATGTATGTATGTATGTATGTATGTATGTCTGTATGTATGTATGTATGTATGTATGTGTATGTAGTATGTTGTGTGTGTGTTTGTGTTTGTGTTTGTGTGTGTGTGGTGTGTGTGTGTGTGCGTGTGTGCCTGTTTACTGCGGCCATAGGTTCTGGCTGCGCGCCTCACGTTGTCAAAATGTAGGATAGCTGTTCATTTACAATACTCGCTCTGAGGCCATAGCCTACACTACCGCCTGGATTTATTGCGCGGGGTTTCCGTATAAGACTTGAAGCGCTGACAAGACACAGCGTATGCAGTAATCTATGCTTACTGTACATAGTAGGCATGGTAGTAGGTGGGCTTTATGCATGGTTCACCTGCAGAACAGAGCATCATAAAGACGTTAGAAAATTACGGTCGTTATTGGTCTGTGTTATCGACAATAACAACCAGATCGAAGTCATTCGCACGCGTCGTGATATAGAAGGTGCTGACAGTTCACACTAAGTAGCGTGCATTAACATTTCCTTATTCCGTTCTTTCCTTTTTTATTTATTGCGATAGTCTTGTCCTTAATTCCTTTACATTCTTCAGCACAACATAAATTATGCTTTTGAACTGAAGCGTCTGCGTTGTAAGCTAGTACTTGCCTTGCCAGCAGCTATAATAATTATTGCTGTTATACTAAAGGAAATAAGCAACAAAGATTTTGCTCAATGAACAAACTGACCGCGAAGATAATAAAAACGAAGACGATGAGGTCATCGACGAGTTTTTTTGTTTTTTTTTTGTACCCCAGTCCCTCCACAGAAACCATTTTATAGAGAACAGAGCATGGCAGCAGTTTTGAAAGTTTGTTTGCACAAGAGAAACCCAGTCACACCGGTTAGCGGGCCTCAAAATTCTCCCGCTTTAAGCAACTACCACGTGGGATAAATTTCGATGTGGGACCACACGGGACCATGGGCGCGCCAATCGCTTCAGTATCAATCAAGTGAAGCATCAATCTCGCAATGGCTGCACAGCGCAAGGATACACATCACCAGCTCTCAAGCAACTTTCTTTGATCTTGCTGTACGAAAAATACAGCGATCCCACCAATCTATACACTGATGGTTCAATCACCGTGGACGATTCCGCAGGATGAGTGTTATTTCCTGCGAAAGTCACTACCTTGAAGTTCAACACATCACGCGAGACAACGTCGATAGCCGCGGAGCTTGCTGCTCTTCGTAGCTCCCTACGCATAATTCGAGAGGAACCACCTCCAAAATGGAGAATTTTCAGTGACTTCAAGGCAGCTCTCCATTGCTTGCTTTCCGCCTTACGCCGTGGACCCTATGAACAGCTAGTCCTGGAAATCCGAGAGCTCCTTCATCGACTCGTCGAGCAAGGACACAACGTCACCTTTCGGTGGCTTCCTATAGACATTGTGGCGCAATGGGCAACGAACATGCCAATGAAGCTGCTCAATCTGCTCATGAAGACAGCGTGCAGGAACCAATCCCAATGTCACGAACGGATTGTCGAGTGCTTGCAAACGATGCGACACCATCATTGTGGAACACACCTCGTTTGCAGCACACACGTCTGCATCGACTGGACCCCCGTCTTCGACTTCGACCTCCACCTGGACTATTCCGACCCGAGAAAACGCTGCTTTGCCGATTGTGGCTTGGCGTCGCATTAACTAAGTCGTGGGTTCTTCCTCATAGGATGGGAGGATAGTTCTGCGTGTGACCACTGCGGCGACGAGGAAACTATCGAACACGTACTTTGTCATTGTCCCCGATACAGCGGACACAGACAGTCTCTCGCTACCGCGCGTCTTGACGACCGGCTGCTTTCGGAGCAGAGAGTCCTGGAACGCCAGCCTATACAACCGTCACGTAACAGGTCAGTCAAGGCCCTCTTGAAGTTTTTGCGTTCGAGTGGACTATCTGACAGACTATAGTTCTCACGGACTTTTCCAACCTCCCCTATTTTTTTTCTCGTGGCTCTGCTTTTTATCTTTGCTATCTTTCCCGTCTTTCATTTCCCCGTTGCCCTTCCCCCTGTGCAGGGTAACAAACCTGAATATTTTCGGGTTAACTTCCCTACCCTTCCTGCCCCGTTTCTCTCCCTCTCTCCACGCGGGGGAAAAAAAGGAAGGACAGGACATATTGCCTTCTCCTCCCCTGCTTTTCCCCCATGGGTAGCAATATCGACTCGCTCCATTCCCATTGCTTCAATCTCATAACCCTATAATGCGGTGAAATAAGTTACACGGCTATCCCCATCTCGCGACGTGCTCCCGATAGCGCACTCAGGGTTCGGTATTATCTTCGTTGCACCGTCGTCGTTATCCTTGCTTTCGCCTATAGGAATTAAGACTTCTATCTCCATCGCATTCTGCATTTTAAAACAAAAGTTCTCCTCATGTCTCCTATGGCGCACTTCCATTCTGTTTCCTACACACTCGACGACGTTCGGCCGCACGCATCTGATGTCGCGTCAGCATCTGGTCGGCCTGAGCCGGCGCAAAGCTCCGGGCTTTCCTCCTCACCATTCTCCACTCGACGTTTTCATTCCGGCCGGCCACCTACGGTCCGGGGATTAGCTCGCCTAAGCTCGTAATTCGAGGTGCCCTTCCATTAATGGACTTCTGCTGCCCTGTTCTGTACTCTCACTTGTCAGGGCTTTCACTCTGTTCACTTCCGTTATGGGCTTGTGACTGCCACACTGTGTATAGCATATCTTTTATTCTACGCGGGGTGCTCGCTGGACTCTCTAACGCATAAATTGTGGGATCTGCCGTCCCCTAAATTGCGCAGTGGCCCATGAGAAAGGCCGTGCACTCTGAAGATTTTTTTACACGCTTAATGATGTCAGCAACGTCCGGGCTCCCTATATGTACCGTGTTGTTTGCGAGTGTAAGAACCACCCAAGTGAGGACTCCTCAAGATCCATCGCCAACCGAACACCAATGGGAGGCCCCGCTGACGAGTCAAAACTCCAAAGACCAGCTTACGCTGGAAACCCGGGCAAGACAATTAGCACAAGGCCATGGTTTCCGGGAATGAGGAAACCACCCATCTAGGGCTAAGAAGACAAAAGCCTGGTTATTAGGTAAAGTTTATACCTTCTCCACTTTTAAGGGTGTCAAGTTGTCCCGTGGGTAACGTCCTCACCTACAGAGTTATACGTTTTCGCATCGCATACGACAACGAGCTCCAACTACACGTGCGATGAGAAAAGCCGTTGTTGAAAACTGCGTAATAATTCTGACCACCTGGGTGCACACAGAAATATCCGACACGAGAATTTGACAGTGATAGCTATTAAAGTCAATTTAAAGTACTTCGGGTGTAATCTGTCGCAGCTATCATTTTGATTTACCGCAAAATGTTGCAAACAAAACTTAATTTCCCTCCCCAACCGTTTGATCTTGTCCCTCAAACGTGAGGGTGTTAGCCGTGGGCCAACCAAGCACCCTTTAGACACCCATAAAGGGGTTAAAATGCTTACTTTGTTTGGTGAAGGGCTTTGGATTAACTTTGACTACGTTTTTCAATCCGCACCTTATTCTTTGTGCATGAGCGTTACTGCAGTTTGCCCCCCATCCAAATGAGGAGCCCGGGGTCTGGAATGAAGCCCTGGACCATGTAGTCAGCACCAAAACGCCGCAGCCAGTGACATGTGCCGCACTGGCTCGCCAGCAACAGTACTCGCTTCAAGATTCACCGTAAGCTTCCACCGACGCTCTCTCTAACGCAACCATAGTTCTCAGTATGGCTAGCATAACCTAGGAAGCACCAGCCACCTTCCCATTTCCGATACAATCACCATGTATGCCACCATACCCACGAATATTTGCTGCATTTACACCGTCTTTTATATCATGCACACTTGTATGTACGCCTATTTAAAGGGCCCCTAAAACACCCAAAGGTCCAAATTTAGTTGTGGTGTTGCAGCTGTGCACGTGTCTACAACGAACACGTAGCCGCGAGAATTTTCCGAAGTGGTGCCGTAGCAGCGGAGTTAAACGCGTTTAATGATCGAAACACGGCCCTCGCTCGTTTCGCTCTTTCCTTCGCTACGCTCCGTTCGTCGGCTGGTCTCTGCTCCTCGCGGAGTGCTCCTCCAAATGTCACGTGACTTACGTCATCGCCAACGCGCTTTTTAAGGCACTGTCCACTTGCGGTTAAGGCACGTCCACGCTTGCGGCAAACATACCGACGGCGACCCGGCCTCCAGTGCCGTAGAACGTCTGCCGTGCGAGAGGTGTCCTTAGTAGACGGCAGTTCTGCCGGCGCACCGCCGACTGCACGACCGACGGGCCAATCGCCGACCGCGAAGCTGCGCACCTGCGCCACCGGCGACGCAGACATTGGTTGCAGCTTCTGTACCAAGCAAAATAATTTCCGCTAGATAAAGTGATGCGTAAATTGTACATATTATTAAAAACGATATCCACTGTGAAATGTTAAACCCCAACGAAAGCTCCAATACTTGTCGAGCTCAGATTCAGTGCACGGCTACCCACGGCATACGACCGGCTCGGCTGTGCTTGCATCGCAGCCGACGGTGCCGCTAGTATAAGCGTATTTTCTTCTTTGTGTACAATTATTGCGAAGAGCGAAAACAATGGCAAGAAAATATTGCGGCTTGTGAGCGTCGGTAATTCATTCCGAAGCGCCGTCCGCTTTAGCTTTGAAGTGAATCGGAGAAGACCTAGCGACGATATCGGCGCCCTCGAACGATCAGCGGTGGTGAGGCGGTTGCACAAATGAGTCCCGGTCTCATCCTCTCTACGTACGGCAAGGAAATCTCGCCGTTGGCGAGCAAAACCGCCGTCAAACGGCGGCCCGCGAATGGCAAACGGCGTGCGGCGAGTTACCGTGCCTGTAAGGTGGACGGGCCCTATAGCCGCGACTCCGCGGTTCTCGGCCACCCGCTGTTGCTGGCATGCCGGCCCGTGCTCATAAGCGTGCCGCTATGGACCCTGCGTTGCGCGCACGTCTAGAAAGGCCAATACTGTCGGACTCTGTTCGCGCAGTTAATCAGACCGCTAAGCCCGACTGTGTTGTAACGTGAGCGATTTGGTACTTCCGTTGTGGGTTGTAATTACCGATTCGCAAGTGCGCACAAGCGAGCAACACGACGAGGAAGAGCAGGGAGCGCGCGTACCTGCTAGCAGACTAACCGGAAGGCGCAGGTTCTTGTTCGACCAATCGACATCGTCGCCCCCATTGACATCACCAGATACAACCTGATGACGTCATGACGACCGCTGGGGTTACCGTAAACGCCAGGAGAGGAGCACGGCATTGTTTTTTTCGATTTTGTGACGCGCCCACGGCGCGTAGCGCTGCCGCGTTTGGCATCGTTGATCGTGACGGTGTTCTGAACTTTATGCACGTGTTTACTTGACATGTTAAAAAAATATCGGAGGTGGTTTAGGGGCCCTTCAAAGCGCATAACTTGCCTTCCGACACTATAGCACGATATAATTGACACTTGACAGTTGAGACCTTGATATACGCGACAATCGTCCACTATCGGAACAAAACGTACTAGGCCAGTACTCCCCAACGAGCTCCGAGCAGAAACATATATCTGCGTTACTTAGTTTCCTGAGGCCAACTGGCCTACGTAACAGATTTCAATATTTCAAATGGCCTACGTAACAGATTTCCGCTCGTTTGTACACCTCTCTCTTTTTCTTTCTGCATGCTTAACCCTTCCTCCAGTGCAGGGTAGCCAAACCCCGAAAACCCAAACTACTAATATCCTTGTTCTACATAGCACTTCCCGCTCTCATTGTTTCAACCATTATCACTTAAAATATATCATAATTTATGCTGGCATTCCCTATTATAGGAACTTTATGCCGCTTCACACGCACATATATACCGCACACTAAGCAGCTATATAATTGTACGCTAAACTAAGTGTACCTCGCACACGGATAACGTGCATGCTTTGTGGCACTGTCCCGATGCACAAAACAATCTGCAGTCTTTCCCTCAAAACATTACTACGCACTACGCCTACACATATATACGTTTCTTGCGTTAATTTGATACCTTTACACTTACCATTGCCCCCTTAGAAATAAGTTGCAGAAGCTGCCACCTCCCAAGGCCTGTTAGTTAGACCACGTCCACTGCATCAGTAACATGGATCCACCTCGTGCACTGGCTTGCGTCAGACGTTGAATATCGATTCCGGGAGATCGCAGCCTTCGTCGACAGGTTCTTGGCTACCGTGGTCGACAACGTGAAAGACGTTATTTGCCGATAAAGAAGTACTTAGATAAAGAGGTAGGAACGTTGACGGCCTTTTCGTGTGCGTCCCTTCAGCGGCAAATATCTCTTTCAGAATACACCCTGAGATGGGTCACGAAACAGCTCTTATACGAATGGTGAAGAAACTGGTGGGCGGATACACCATGCACGCCGCTGACCCTGTATACGACGACGCTCGTAACGTCTCCAGTGCAATCGTCCTGCGCCACGTACGCAACAAACAAGAAAAATTCTCGAAGTTATTACGCGCCAGAATCACGACGTGGTTATGAGGCATGGCGTAGTGGCGGACTCTTTATCAATTTTGACCACCTGGCGCTCTTTAACGAGGGTTTCTACGTTTCGCCCTCATTGAAATGCGGTGGCCGCGGCCGGGTCCGAACCCGAGACCTCGTGCTCAGCCGCACCACGCCATAACCACTACTTTGTATGTATGTATGTATGTATGTATGTATGTATGTATGTATGTATGTATGTATGTATGTATGTATGTATGCATGTATGCATGTATGCATGTATGCATGTATGCATGTATGCATGTATGCATGTATGCATGTATGCATGTATGTATGTATGTATGTATGTATGTATGTATGTGTGACGTGCCGTTGTGGTCGTCGGTTTCTATGGGTTCCGGGGCGGCATAAGACGCATCCAGACACAGTGGAGACCAGGAAGGGACTGCCTGACCCTTCTTCTTTATTGCTCGAGCCCCTCTCGCGAGCGCGAGCTCGGCGCCAAGGCGCAAGACACGTGCGCACCAAGCGTCGTCTGCTTTCGCTCGTGACATGGCCGGGTTTTGAAACAAGTCGTCCCGACTGTTTACAACACTAAAAACACAACACATAACATTCGCAATGGTACAACAGGAATTATCTAAAACATAAGCAAACTTAAAGAGCAATCATACAACAGTAACTATTTACAAGGGCAAGCTTTGTCGTCCCATTTTTACACACATAAATAAATGTAATCACTCGAACTATACTACACCACACACTTCACTGCATCCATACGGCGTCAGACACATGTACGGCTTAGTCCGTTGCACGAGGTTGTTCCATCTCTGCAATTGGGCTCAGGTAGGGCTTCAATTTCTCCACATGCACAATGTCCGTTCCCATGTTATCGGCAAGTTCGATCTCGTAGTTCACGGGAGACAGTCTGTTCACTACCTTGTGAGGGCCGTTGTACCATGTGGTCGATTTAACACCGGAGGGTGGAGCCTTAAGAAGCACTAGTTGTCCTCTTTCGAACACAACGTCCTTGTGGTGCTTGTTGAAGTAGTCCTTCTGTTTTTCTTGTGCCAGTCTGATGTACGCGGCCGCAAGTTCTCTAGCTTTTTTCAGTCTTTCGCTCACTACCGCGCCATAACTGGAATCTTCTTTCAGTTCTTCAAGTTCTAGGCGGCTGTAAACAACGTCTAGTGGAAGCACTGGATCCCTACCATAAACTAAGAAGAATGGAGTTTGGCGAACCGTGTCCTGGTACCCGGTGTTGTAGCAAAATACAACATATGGGAGTACATCAGCCCACTTCTCTCCCCCGGCGGTAGTCATGGCAATCATCTGCTTGATAGTCTTGTTAGCCCTTTCGCACAAGCCATTTGCTGCAGGATGATATGCGGTAGTGGCAGCATGTGTGATGCCACGATGTTTGAGGTAAGCTTCAGTAGATCGTGCCATCATTTGAGTACCGCGGTCTGTAATAATCGTGGCTGGGCATCCATGCTTCAAGACAATTCTGCGCTCAATGAACTTTTGAACTGTCGTGGCTTCTATATTCCTCAAGGGTTTTGCCTCAACAAACTTGGTGAGGTAGTCAATGGCTACGATGATATATTTATATCCTCGAGAGTTCTTGAATGGTCCTACGATGTCCATCCCAACTGTATGAAAAGGGCTGTGCACTTCTATCGGTTGTAGTAATCCATAAGGCAGCGATGTCGACATCTTCATCCTCTGACAAAGGTCGCAGTGACTCACATACCGTTTGACATCCGTATAGAGCTTTGGCCAGTAGTACTTGGACCTCAGCGCTTCGAATGTTCTTCTGATGCCCATGTGGCCACCGTACCTTCCTTCATGCATTTCTCGAAGTGCCTCAGCCTGTCGCTGAGAAGGAAGGCAGAGGAGAAATCGACTGCTGACCGGACCTTGATCTCTCCTGTACAGTACCTCATTGTGCATCAAAAATTTCTTTTGGGCCCGTTTCTGTTGCTTCTTTGTGCCCAATGCACCATTAAGCAGATCCAGGACTTTAGCGCAGAATGCGTCCTGACGCTGCTCTTCACCCATGTTGCCACAGTATCGCAGTGGTGGATAGGATACAGCAAGGATTTGGCCTTTCTCTGGAACAATGGGAGGTGTCCTTGAGAGACAATCTGGTGCGCTGTGCAAGATTCCTGATTTGTAGGTGACGTCAAAGTCGAACTCCTGCAAAATCAGCGACCAACGGAGGAGACGTTGGTTACCTTCCTTGTAGCGCAAAATCCAGCAAAGGGCGTGGTGGTCACTGACAACTTGAAATTTGCGGCCTATCAAGTATGGTCGCAACTGTTCTAATGCCCATTTCACAGCGAGGGCTTCCAGTTCCGTCGAAGAATAATTGACCTCTGCGCCTTTAAGTGCCCTGCTCAGGTATAACACTGGGCGATATCGTCGCTCTTCATCTTCTTGCAGCAACAGACCTCCTAAGCCGAGACGAGATGCGTCTGTGTGTACTTGCACCCTAAATTCCGTTCTCTCCGAGAATAGTTTGAGGACAGGCGGCTGACACAAAGCGCACTTTAATGTCTCAAAGGCCACTTGCTGATCCTCTTCCCAGGAAAAAGCAGAATTCTTCTTTAGGAGGGATCGTAGAGGTGCAGCGGTAACGCTGTAATTAGGGATAAACTTCCGGAAGTATGACGTAAGCCCCATGAATGACTGGAGTTCCTGTACGGTTCGAGGAGGCCGGAACATCTGAACAGCTGCCAGTTTCGATGGGTCAGGACTTACACCATCTTTTGTGACAACATGCCCAAGGTAATTAATAGCAGTGCAGAAGAAGTAACACTTCTGTGGTTTGAACTTCAAAGCTGCTTTCTGGAACCTTGAAAAGATGTCCCTGAGGTGCGAAACATGGTCTTCAAATGTCTGACTGAAGACTACGCAATCATCCATGTAGACGAGAGCGTTGTCATACCTAATTCCGTCAATGATTGTATCGACGGCTCGTTGACACGTGAAAGGAGCACCTTTAAGACCAAACGGCATCCGTAGGAATTCGTAGAGACCCCAAGGTGTAACGAAAGCCGTCTTCTGTATGTCATCTGGATGCATGGCTATCTGATAAAAACCAGACACCAAGTCCATGACAGAAAAGTACTTGCTTCCGGTGAGCGCCTGCAGGGCATCTTCAATCCTTGGAAAAGGGTAAACAGTATCTTCAGTCACTGCGTTGAGCCGTCGATAATCGACGCACATGCGTGTTGTCCCGTCTTTCTTCGCTACTAGGACCAGCGGTGAAGCCCAAGGACTTCGAGAAGGCCGGACTATGTTGGCATCGATGAGGTCCTTGATCAGACTCTTGACGAGGTCACGTTGCGCAGGAGACAATCTGCGAGGTCGTTGGGAGATAGGCTTTGCATCCCCAGTTGGAATACAATGTTGCTCAACTTTGCATGAGCCTACATCCGTACTTGATTGTGCGAAGCAAGCAGCATGCTGCGCCAACAACTCCTTCACGACCTGCAGCTCACTTGAGGATAACGTTGTGCCAACGTTAAAGTTTACGTCACCAATTTGGATTGAGCAATGCTGCGGGTCAACAACTGCATAGGCTGGTGGTTCATCAAGATCCTCAGGAGAAGGCAGGCATGAAACTTGGAGAATCTGTTGACAGTCTTCCACAGAGAGTTCAATGTCCTCTATTCCCCCTGCTTCTTCTACGACTCCAACTGTCATCTGAGATGGAAGCACGATGGCTTGGGGTGAACAGTTCGTAAGCAAAACCTTGACTATCTTTTCGGATGCATCTGCAACCATGGGCTCCACAATGACCGAATAGCGGTCGTACAAGAGCTTTGTCCCTGTGATGACCATCACACAATCTTTATCTCTAGACATGCGATGCCAGTCCACTGGAACTAACTTCCGCGATAAAGCAGGTAGTGTTTGCTCCCTAATGAGGTGGATCTTTTGTAACATCTGAGGAACAGACAAAGCAAAGCTTTGTGAACCCCAGTCGATGATGGCTCTTGAGGCCCGTAGGAAGTCGTCGCCTAGAAGCACTCCGTCATGAGGTAGCCGCTTAACCACGACAAATTCATGCTGCAATGTTTGGCCGTCGACTGTTACAACAGCTTTGACTTGACCCAAGTTTTCTAAGTGATGGCCGCTTGCTCCTACCAAACGCAGGGACGAAGGCTCAATAATTAGCTTGAGTCTCTCAACCAGTGGTGCTGTAATCAGACTTTTCACAGCACCTGAGTCCAAGATGCCTTTAAACGTTTGTCCGTTGATGATGACAGGAACGGAAAAAATACCCGCTTCTGTAGAACAAGACACCTGCTCAATCACTGATGACTGCTCGCGGGCATTGGCGTCACCAGTTGATCGTTTCCCTGCTCTTTTGGGCTGGTGGACTCAAATTCCTCCTGCCACTTCAAAAATTCTGCAGTTAGTGGCAGACGACACTGTGTGACAAAATGTCCGCTTCTAGAGCAGTTCAAGCATAGTTTACGAATCCTGGAGGTGTTCCCTTGAGATCTGTTAAAAACACGTGGTGAATAATAAGTCTGATTCCTCGGAGGCGGCTTCACTTCATGTTCCCTTTGAGGTAGGTTTTTCTGGGGTAGCTG
This sequence comes from Dermacentor silvarum, assembly GCF_013339745.2. NCBI lineage: Eukaryota > Metazoa > Arthropoda > Arachnida > Ixodida > Ixodidae > Dermacentor > Dermacentor silvarum. The sequence goes on along the minus strand of NC_051164.1, from coordinate 53,676,740 downwards.
ATTTTCTGAGGAACCGCTAGACTCCATGCTCTCCTTGCGCTGACGATTCCGCATAGACTTCCGAGACGAACGCTTTACCAAAACGGGGCGTTCCGTGGTCTGCGATGTGGGAGGTTCAACCGCAACCAGAACTTTAACGTTTTCCTCGGTATTGCTGATCTGGTCAAAGCGCAGAAAAGAGTCTATCATGTCATTTAGTTTCTCAAAATTCTTGTCAAAGAAGTGTTTCTTGGCCTTGTCTGAAAGCGTAGCCATGATGACCTGACACTTCTCCTTTTGCAATACCGGATAATTGCATTGTTCCATGAGGTCCAACTTGCGGTAAGCAAAGTCTGTACACGACTCTCCAGCTCGTTGTGTAGCTCCGAACATTCGCTGCTTAGAGGTTACATCACAGTCAATGTTGTAACGGCGACGGAACGCTGCCTTCACATCAGCCCAAGTAGCGATATTGACCATCTTTGCGTGGTGGCGCATCCATGTGAAATCCTTAGCTGGGAGCCTAGAGATAATGAAGGGTATCGCGACCTCTTCATGAACGCTGAAGGTTCTGAACCAAAAATCAACTTGATGAAACCAAGCGGTGACATCTTTCCCAAGATGCGGTAAGGAGCTAGCTGCGAAACTTGAAAGTCGGTCGCGAGCGTCTTCACCCGAGCTGTTAGAGATGCATAAAGTAGCTTCGTCTTTAGCTTTGCCGCGTTGGTTTCCCGAGCCGCGTTGAAGATTTATCGACGCAGCGCTCGTCTCCGTACTTTGGCAGGATTCGGCGTCCGAGTCCTCACCCGTTTTCGACTCCAAGCGCTCGATGCGTTCCACAATTGGAGCGAGTAAGTTGCAAAAGAAGTCGTGACTTGCCTGCAACTGCGTGTCAAGAGGTGGCTTTGGTGTGTCGACTTCTTTGACGGAGTCGTGTCCATTCGAAAACATTATTTTCAGTCCTTCCAATTCCCGCCGCAGCTGATCCACTTCGCTTTTTAGGGCAACTGCTTCGGACACGGCTGTCCTGTAGGCTTCCACCCGGGCGGCGTCATCCAACTGTTCGAACACATCGATGGAACACTGGGCGGTCGCCATGTTAGGTTTACGGAGCCGACGCTGTCCTGAAGGCAGTGGTTCGACCAAAGGAACGCGCAGCGAGCGACGACCCCACATCAAAAGGGAATAAACGTCTTCATAGCTCACCCCGAGCCGTTGGGCGCCAAATGTGACGTGCCGTTGTGGTCGTCGGTTTCTATGGGTTCCGGGGCGGCATAAGACGCATCCAGACACAGTGGAGACCAGGAAGGGACTGCCTGACCCTTCTTCTTTATTGCTCGAGCCCCTCTCGCGAGCGCGAGCTCGGCGCCAAGGCGCAAGACACGTGCGCACCAAGCGTCGTCTGCTTTCGCTCGTGACAGTATGTATGTTTGTATGTATGTATGTATGTATGTATGTATGTATGTATGTATGTATGTATGTATGTATGTATGTATGTATGTATGTATGTATGTATGTATGTATGTATGTATGTATGTATGTATGAACCCGGACTACAAGTATTATATAATAATATTTTGCTCGTCTTCCACGAGCGAAGGAGGGTGAGAGGATCCAATGGGCTCGATTAGCAGCTACAAACGCATGCACGAAACGGGCAACGAAGCCAGAGATAGCCTCGCGTGAATTAACGATATCCTTAATAAAAACTGCACGAAGAATAAGAACACTTCAACGGCTGCCACGTCCTGTGCTCTGTGCGCCATTATTCCCGTTCCCATCCCTTTCGTCATTCCACCGCCTTCGAGGAATGCTAGCCGCGCCCACTGGCTTCCTGCTCCGTTCCCCATAGAGTGCCTCGACAAACTCCAGCGATGGTGACTCGCGCGGCAGCAAACCAACGGCAAAGCTGCTCGTTAGCCTAGTGTATAGGGGGAGGCGCCCCCTCCGTATCATCTCTCGTATCCCACTCCCGGACGCGCGGCCGGACAGCCAGACAGCGACAATGCGACGACGACGTGGCGACCCATGTGGATCCTCTCGCGACTCGTGCTCGCCACATGGCGTTTAGCATCGACGCCGAGGAGTCAGGAGGACGATCGTGCGAGACCACAGGAGAAGTCACCGAGGTGGCCATGTGACTGAAGCCTACGAAAGAGGGAGAGACTGCATGTGCTCATCCAGACGGCGAACCACCGAGGTGAGCAAGGAAAAGAAAACGTGAAAGACGAGTCCACACTGCGCCCCCCCCCCCCTCCCCATCTAACCCCCATCCCTCACCCTCGTCACCCACCCCACACAACGTGCGCGCCGAATATGTGGAAGCGGTTCTCTCACGGATGGACGAAGCAGTGGGGGGTTGTGGCGTCTATGTCTCCTTTGCTGCTGTTCGTCTCCACGGCTACGGCAGTGCGTGTGTGTGTGCCCGTGGTAGTGAACTCGACTAGGCGCGGGGCGCGAGTTTGGTGACGCGCGGCCGACGCCCGAAACCCGATCTACCTCGCCTTGTTAGGCGCGCCTGTTGAGCTTGCGCGCGTCGCCATCTGCGGAGGAAGCGATCCTCGCGTTTCAGAACGCATCTATCGAGGAAAGCGAGTGGAGCGAAGTAGTGCCGGGAACATGATGCGATTATAGGGGCTGCAACGAAAACGTACGAATGGGGCAACAAAATAATAAAAACTGTGCAGAGCACATTCTTACCTTCGCTCCATCTAGGCGAAGCTGTCTTAGTTCTGGGAAGGATAGAGTGAAACACGCGCTGCAGAAGAAATATTACAGTAAACGATAGGAAATATCTTGGCAGCTTTATTTCCAAGCATTTGGACGTCAAAGTGGCGGCAGGCCGTCATTTTTGTAAGGCTTACACGCACAGTCTGTTTCACACTTAGGGGGAAAACTCGGAGCGCATTGCAAGGCGCTCCGAGTTTTCCCCTAAGTGTGAGACAGACTGTACATCACGATCGACCTACTTACTGCACACGGCACCCAATGGAATCATGTTATTGTCACGAACAAATTTCTTTTCTTTCATGTGGTATTCATGGGTCTCTCCTTCAGAACTCCTTGCTCACGGCGATAGAAACTCCTTGTCGGAATGACGCCAATGGCGTGTGAAACAATGATAATAACGTCACCATTAAAGTGATGGCTGATTTCTCACAATTTAACACACGGTACGCGCACCCTTGAAATGTTTTAATCATATCTCGCGAATGGCGACCGCACGGCATGTAAACGCCTTACAACGGCGAGATCGGCCGCAGTATGCGTAAGTGCGCAAAACAATCTCAAATTCGAATGCCGTCTGCTATGCTGTATGCGATGCCTCATCGCGCACCGCCACAAATGGCACGGGCCATGAAGATACAGGCATTTGCAACGACCGCTTCTGCGTCTTTTACAGCGAAGCTGTTCGCCTCTAGTTGGTCAGAATTTCTCGTGGCGTGCTCACACAAAAAACGGCAGATGGAAAAGGGGTTTGTGTTTGAGAAACGGAAACACGGCATCCAGCCCATCACGAAATCCAGCACATCACCTAACTTCGATTGTGCGGGTTGTAGCGTGCAAGAAAAATGCCTCGAGAAAGAGCCTTCATGCCTCGTGACGCCGGCATTCCAACAATCACCCGTCCTATCAAGCATGCCGTGCTTGGACAGGTGTAAAATAAAATTAAATTCTGGGGTTTTTACGTGCCAAAGGCCCGAACTCATTCTGAGGCACGCCGCAGTGGGGGAACTCCGGATTTTGACTATACCTGGTGTTCTTTAACTTGCACCTAAATCTGTGCACACGAGTGTTATTGCATTTTCGCCCATCGAAACGCGGCCGCCGGGGCCGGTATCGAACCAGTTACCTCGAGCCCAGAAGCACAACGCCGTAACTACTAAGCTATCGCCGTGGTTAATTGGACAGGGGTGTAAGGCACTTGCGAACATGGAACCGGCGCGTTCTCACCCCACAACTCCCACCTGCCCCTCTGTTGCTAGGCGCCCCTACAGTTTTCCCACTTAATTTTTTCTGCTTCTTCATTATTACTATTTTGGAGGGGGGGGAGGAGGCTCCATGGCAGGCGCGCAAATCTCAAAGCAACGCAGCCAAGGCGCCCTAACACGAGGCCACAATCATGGTGGTTTGAGACAGAAGCAGCAGTAGGTGGCGTGGTTTTCAGGAATGTGGATATATATACACCCGAGAATAAAGAAAATAAAACCTCAGTCACCCCTCGGCCGCTGGCGACTGTCACCTTCTCAGCTTGTCGTATATCTTCGGCGGGATACACATACACTCGATACACTCCCATAGAACAGAAAATGCACTCCGCCTCGAGGCGGGTGCAAAGTAAAAAATAAATAAAAATGAAGAAAGAATCCGTTATGAAAGGAACAGAAAAGTCGTATAAGGGCAACGAAAAAAGAAAGGAAGCGTTATTTGTTTAAGCGTGTTCCCGCCCTCACCTCCGCGCGCAGCGGGAAACTGAAGGGGGAGGGGGGGGGGAGGAGGTGAGCGTACAAGCACACACGTGAGCGTCGTGACGCTTCTCTCTGGTGGGGGAGGCCATCGCGCGTCCTGTCATCTCCGCAGACGAACGAGGCCAGAAAAAACGAGAGCCAGGCGCGAATGAAAAATAAACGACGGCATGCGGCGTTGGTGGAAGCGATGCGAAAGACCCGAGGAGAAAGCGAACCAGAAAGAAAGAAAGAGAAAAGGAAATGAGCCGGCGCTCCCACCAGCGAAAACCCAGCGGGAGACAACGTAGACGCAAGGAGAGAGAGAGAGTCTTACACGCGAGAGAAACAACAAACGAGGAATCAAAGAAACAAACTGGAAACGTGCAACGTAGATTCGAGTAAGTAAAATAAATAAGAATAACGAAGCAAGGAAACTTCGTCCAACCACCGAAAGGACAAGATAGCTAGCTTCGTGGCGGCAGAGGCAGTGGTTGTTGTCTGTTCCTCGCTCTCACTCGGCTATACGGTATATAGGCCTCCCCCGTCAGTGAGACCATGGGGGTTCGCCTCCTCGACTCCTCAAGTGCAAGCAGCACCCGGTCTCTGTGTTTTCTGCGTTCCGAGAAAAAATTTGTCTCACCACGGGGTGGCAGTCGCGGCGCGCCCCATCATGACTCCCGTACAGACGATTTTTATATTCCATTCATGGCGCCGCCATTTTGGACTGTTACACGAACAGTTCCAAGTTTTATGAGAAGTGAAGTCACGTAACATGGTCATGAAACGCTGAACGTACAACAATTTTCATGCTTGCGAATCGACTGTTGTAAAGTACACTTCGTTGTTAAAGACGGAAAACAGCCCAAGATGGCGGCAACTTGACGCTTCCACAAAACAGTTTATATAGGCTGGCGTCTACCATCGCTGCTCGTATGGTCTCGGTTCTGGTATCCTGCCGTTCCTCTGGACAGCTCGACGTACGTGTAAGAGAGTGACGTACAGATGGGTGCCGTTATAGAAGACTGCTATATTGAGAAACGAATATAACGGCGCGTTCAATTGAAAATCGCAAGAGAGCGCGAAGTAAGATAGCGGGGCGTTAAAGGTACGTTGAACTGAGCTAGTCGGTTGGGATTCATGCTGTTGGGATTCATGCAAGACTACCCAATACCAGTGCGTCCTAACAAGTTGTCAGGTAGTGCCTTTATTGCCGTTTTTTAGCGTGCTTACTCTCTATCGGTGCTTACGGTGCCTAGTTGGCACCGTATTTGGGAAATCAAAGCTGGAACGGTATAATGTAAGGATAGCAGGAAGCGAGCGTGTCCTTCTGACGACACTGCTTAATAATGGGGGATGTTGGCGCTGAACAATGTAACGCCTGCTGGCGACGCAAATCACTATGCACGTGCAGGGAACACTGTCCTCAGTCCTTGGGACACTAGGGGGAACAGACAATCCTGCACGCTGTTCAACGGGATGGCATTGTAGCTGCGTAGCTGTAGCTGACATAACCGTTCCCGCCTTCTGCGATACTAATATTGACTGAGCTTTTCGATAGTATTCGATACGTAATATTGACTGAGCTTTAGCCTACGTCGAGCGAAGGCTAAAGATAAGGAACGAAAGATAAGGAACATAACGTATTAAGTCCGGAGTACTGAATACTTCAAAATTAATGCTCTGTGCGACTGTATGTAAGCAAGTAGCGAGTGCATCCTACATGTCAAATGTTTAATAGCCTCTTCGCGCGCTAGTGCTACTGCACTGGCTCCTGCACATATATGGACATGAATGCCAAGCCAGTAAAGAAAAAAAAAACAAATAGAATAAAGAAAAAAAGTGAGAGAGGACAGTTCGAGTTACTTCTAGGTATGTTCATTGTCACTAGGGCTAAAAAGAAGACCTGCATGATTCCGAAACCTTTCAACACAACCAAGATGAAGCCAACAGATAATGATGCCTAGAATAGCAGTTTTAAGTTGGAGTTTTAAGTTGAAGCGTATATTTACTCAGAAAAGTGGGGTATATTTACAATGGACATCATATTCTTAATAAAGGAAAATGAGTATAACCGCGTATTCAACCCGCGTGCATAACTAATTATACCTTTAATTTGAGGAAAACGCAGTTAACATCCACGGTGAAATTTTTTTTGTAGCACCCTCTGTTGGCTTCACACTGTTCTTCTTAAATATCGAGTCCCCGTGTTCTCGCGATACGTCCCACTCGTTAAACCACTGGAGTTATTCAAAAGGGAGAGTAAAAATTTCGTCATGTAAGTATACAGTCAGCGTCGTAAGCTTACGTGCCATGTTATCTGAGAAAAAAAAAAGAAAAAACTTGTATACCCTCAGCCTGGGGGTCCCCCGCCTTTGTATCACTTTTGCTGCTAGTAACAGTGTAGCAAAATTGCATACATAGCCGCAACGTTAAGAAACGGGGAGAGCGATCAGATCGATCAGACAGCAAACGCAGATAGCCGATATTTTTATTTGACATTGAGAGAAACAAAAAATGGAGCTGGGCAGGTCATGTAATGCGTAGGGTAGATAACCGGTTAGCCATTAGGGTTACAGAATGGATACCAAGAGAAGGGAAGCGCAGTCGAGCACGGCAGAAAATTAGGCAGGCTGATGAAATTAGCAAATTCGCAGGCGCAAGTTGGAGTCTGCCAGCGCAAGACAGGGGTAATCGGAGATCGCTGGGAGAGGCTTTCGCCCTGCAGTGGATATAAAGGTAGGCTGCTGCGGCTGTTGATTGTATGCATACAGATTTAGTGGCTGCTAGGTAAGAGCGCGCTGAAAGTCGGCTGTACCGTCGAGCCCGCATTTGACCTTTCGAAGCCTACTGTGCACATTCAAAGGCACCCCCAACCCGGGAAAACGCGGTATCTGTCGTCGTGGCTCACATATCTGAGTTTCACACAGCACGGAGACGGTCGCCATCCCGGTCATCCCTGCGCCGTGATTCATCTCTGTCAGCGTTCGGCGACCGGCTGCTGTCCGACACTTCAAAGCGAGTGTACACCAACTCGCTTTCCATCTTTCTTTCTTTCTGCTATGACGGCCGACGCTATCGGGAGGCTCCATGGACATTCTTCTCCTTTATACGAGACCCAGGCAGTCGTCCATCAATCTCGATTCGGCCGCGGCGCCGACAGAAAGTCTCAGAAAGTCGCGGAGAAGCCCCACAAAGGGCACCGAGGTTACAAAAAGAAAAAAAAAAAGAAAAAGGAAAAAGAAAGAGAGTCTCGATTTACCACATCCGGCTTCCTTGCTGCTTCCGCTGTGTGTTTCATTATTTCTGTGTCTTCGAAGTCCGCGTTGTGCATTGCATTTCTTATCGGGCACTTTTCAGGGACAATGAGCATATGTAGTCACCGTCACACTTAACCCAGGCATGGCATAAGCAGCTTTTTAAGCATGAAATGCTTTTAGCTCCCGTTGGCGGCGACCTTCAAGTGACCTTAAGCCAAAAGCCAGAGCCATTATCCGGGCACTCAAAACAAGAACATGCCGGCAAGTTGCGCGAACGAGATCATCCGGGCAACCAGTCAAAAGTTCAGAAAATGCTGTCTCTGACCCCCTACCCTTTGTATAGGACTCCGTTACATACGTTAGATCTTCCCAAACAAGTTACAAAAAAATACTGCGTCCGAGTTCTTGCTAATGTTTGTTCAGAATATCACTCAAGCTGTAGCTTCTAGTATACTCTGAAGTTTTATTTCTCATTTCCAATAGCGACGTTCAAAATGCAGATAGAGGGCCCCATACACTTGACTGTCATCTTTTGGCTCTAAGATAGCATTGCCTGTGCTCTTCTGAGCGCCAATGGTCCGCGAGTCGTGAGCGGTCCACGGTAAGAAGAAAAAAAATGTCACAGTTTCACCCTAAGGGCGAAGCAATGAATGCGATAGCAACACACCAATGTCATACGAAGTAAGGTGAGTGGCTTTGGTAGCAATATGAATTGTAGTAAACATGTGCTGATTAAGTAAGCAGGTGTGCTGCGGCGTAAGTAGACCGACATGAAGAGAGACTCGATGACCACGAGAAGGCGCGTGTGAAACGGTGGTGTTGATGAGAAGCGCTTCCCGTGGGCAGCGCGTGTGAAGGGACACACCTGTAGCGCTGCACTGCCGACCCGGGCACCATTGCATGCGTAGCGTGCGTTGGAAAATGTGGCCCGACGATTACTAACTGATTGAACAAGCGTGGTGTGAGCGCGCATAAACAAACATGAATAGATCACACTGAATGACTGCAGACAACGACTGTCAAAACGCTGGCAGCAAGCGCATACGCCGCAGCAGCGGGCGAAGGTACGTGCGGTCTATCGCTTCAACGGAAACTGAGCGGCGAATGCACGGCGCATAAAGGTCAGAGCCGTGTGGAGATAAGCGACGGTGCGAGCGAGCGACGAGCGCGGTTGTTGGCAGAGTAGAAGTGCGCCCCCCCCTCCCCCCGCTCCCTCCGGCGCTGGCTTCCCGCTTCCTTGCTTGCGCGTGGGAGATTGAGTGCGTTCACTCTCCGTGATAGCGCGCGTCCCCGCACGCTTCCGCTCGGGCATACGGCGCGCGGCGAAGATTTTATCTATAGGGAACCTCACGGCGACGGCAACGGCGACGGCAGATATCCGGTTGAAGTGTCCATATAATTGTTATCGCAATAAAAGTTGCGAAAGACGGCGAGCGCGCTGCGCACTGTTTGAAGTAGAAATGCGGTTTAAGGCGGCGGCACCACATGCAGCAAAAGACGCCTTACGGTAGCCATTTCATGCTTACATCTACTCTCGATTGCGGGAGTATTTCTATTCCCCCTTTACCTTACCACCCCGTGTAGGGTAGCAAACCGGACGCTCATCTGGTTGACCTCCCTGCCGTTCCTCTTCTTGCTCTCTCTCTCTCTCTCTGGGGACGGTGCCGGGGATTTGTGGCTGGGTGCCTTCAATGTGCTAGTTACGGTGCGTTTTCCATCCAAAGCGCTCGAAGTTTGCTCTTTTGCAGCGCGTGTTTGTTACAGTTAATTCGCTATAGATTTATTAACCGCGTGTCTTCAAAGTGGGCGCTATGAAGTGTATGTCTGTGCACTTGCGCAAAGACATTCTACATGTATGCAGTCAGGACCGTTTAATGAAAACACAAAAGTTGAGTGTATTTATCAAGCGGCAGTGGAACAGACACCGTTACACTTAAACCAGAGACGACATAAGCGCTTTTAACGCGACAGTGTCAAAGGCCCCATGTCGCAGAATATCCGGTGTCGGCGTTGGCGTCCCGTGAGCAAGAATTGCTGTATATATTCTATACGACACTAAAGTTCTTCTTCTATCACTAAAGTTGCTCACACCTTGTTTTACATTCTTTACAAAGTTATTCCTCGTAATTTTCAGAATGACAGCCCACAAACAAATGGCATGAAACAAAACACCAACAGCACATGCCTTGAAGTTAAATCTTCTCAGACTGAAATATTAAAAGTGCGAAACAATAACGGAAGATCGGCCCACGCAAGAGGCCGCATTCCTACCTGAAAGCTCGCCTTCGTGCATAGCGTTCGCCGCAAGCGTTTCCCGGTAAACATTACGGTTACATCAGCTGCAGTTGCCGGGAAGCAGGAGAAGCATTCAGGGAGCTTTGAATGCTATCGCGTTCCACTCTTAAAGGCGATGCTTAAGCGTCTTCCAAATTTTTTTCGCTTCTCCTGCTGACTGTGGCGCCCATTTCTAGTTGGGGTACCTTAAATGCGCTATAGCTTGATGCCTTTCATTTCCCAAGCATTTGATATTTGCTCCTCGCAGTCCGTGTCTACCACAGTCGATGCGCCATAGATGCGTATTGATTGTTCGGGTTATGTCTAACGATGGCTGTGCGGTATCGGAAAGCAGGTGATGAACTCAGTGTGTAGATTGCACCATCAATCGTCATCCGGCCTTCTCCACTCATCTTTCTGCCATTTACCCTTTACTCCGACCAGCCTCTCCGCCTTTGTTCTCATTAAAACTTGTCTCTGTACTGCGAATAGAGGTGCTAATGGTGTTCTATTTAGTATACAAGCTTTTTGCCTCTGTCGCCTCTATAGTGCTGAGGCAACCGGACTTTGACTAAAATAACTTGTTTAAGATGTGTTCGGTTACACATTCAAGTAGAAAAAACCTCGGCCACTCCATTATTCTTTGTAAAATCACAACAACATGACAAAGACCACGAAAACACTAAAGCTGTCACGACGAAGAGTGCAATCAACATTACATTAACGGGTGCACACGACGCTACACAAGTTCGGGGTACACTATACAGTTCTTGAGCTCGAGCTTTTGCGTTCTTGACTGTATTATCAGCTTTTTCTCCCATTCGGTGAAAAGTTTCAATTCAGTTAGTGGTTTGTGCCTTCAAAATATCGACTGATTTGGATTGAGAGAAGTGACAACTTCCTGAGTAGAAGCAAGTATCGCTTCCATAGGTACGTCTCCAAATACAAATTTTGCATGTAAGGCTCGATTTTGCATATTCTGATTTGAACAGCTCCAAGCAGGAGGAGCAGAAGAAGACGACGCACGCTGCATTGCGACCTGCTGTTCCAACCAGAATATGTTCAATCAAGAAGCATGAATTCTTTAGAAGAAATTTGCAATTCCTAACGAACCCGGAAGATGAGAAGCCGACGCCATGCGAAATATTTGTACTTGTTTGGTTTTATTGCATTTACAAAAAAAAAAAAAAATACAGGTAACGCCGCTTTCAACTACGAGAAGCTGCGAATGAATGAATCACGCCCTCTAACGCTCGCGTGTCCATCAATCAACTTTGTTATATTAGAAACAGAAGTGCTGTCGTAGTAAAAGATGTCATGTGCTTTTCTGTCTCCTTTTATTTATCGTTTCAGTTTAATGTGCTTAAACTTTGACGAATCTTCATTTATTGCTGTGTGAGGAAACAGACTTTGTGTTTACTTTCTATATGTCTTTTTTTTTCCGATTACGCGCTGTTATGAAACGAAAAAAAAAAATTAAACTGGACGGAAACATACGCCACACAGCGCGCGAACTACTAGCAACTGTGTGATGCGAGTTTGTGCTTTATGTGGTGTGTGTTTCCGTCCAAAGTTCCCCCTTTTGCATAACAGCGCGCAATCGAGAACAATGTATAACCTACTGGCCCCATTGGACCCCTACGTTACTCCGTCGCCTCTTCCTGTCAGTGGACCTGAATGATACAAATTTTGTGACGACTGCAGAAACCGTTCTTCCTTTCGACTAATGCAACACGTCTCCCTGTCTCGTGTCCTCAATTTCATATAGTGATTCAAAATCATGTATAAGAATCAGTATGCTCCCACGTAAACCCATATGACGCTATGAGACCATTGTATAGGGCAGAAGAGTGACTTTTTAAAGTGAAATCGTGACGTAGCGAAAGACGTCGTTGCGAATCACTCCCCGAACGAGAAACCGAAAAAAAAAAAGAAAGTGTGCGGCAGATCTGGCGTTTCCCGACCGCGACATGGCAGGCAACTCGAGTATTCACTTGACGTGTGTCACGACTACGTCACGTGCTCTCGACAGCCGAAACGTCGCGACTGTCCTTCCTGTCTACCGCTGCAGCGCGTAATGGCCCACCAAGCAACGTAGTCTCCCCCTTGTTTGTTTTTTCCCACCCTCCCGTCTCTCCTTCGTCGGTCACGTGTTCTCTGGTGCGATATCTCCCCGCGCGGGCTTGCGTCCCTGTCAGCCCCGCGGGCGGCTCTTGATAATCCGTTCGCTAAACAACGGAGGAGCTTCCGCCACGCCGCAGACGCTCCTGGCGACATGCCACTGCGGCTGCGGGATTATCGCCTCGCTTAGCCTAATCTCCCCCTGCCTGCGTCGTAATGACGGTATTAGAAGCGGCGGGATGGCAGGGCGTGGACTCGCATACGTAGTGGCGTTGCGTATACTTTGTGTATACGACCCGCACGGGAGAGGTTAACGTTTCGACAACAGCGAAACGAGCGTTGCCTATAGCCGTGATAACACGAACAGGCACGACTGTTTACCGTTTGTGATGTCGTCGCTGGAAGGCGTCCTCGACACGTTGCTCAGAGCCTCCTTTTCCCGTCGGTTGTTATCGATCCGCACGACGATGACGATGACGACGGGAGTCCAAGTCCTGCCAAGAAATGGTAAACAATATGTGCGGGGTAGGTCGGCGCATCGGCGAAGCATTTTCGGCAGCTAAGCAACGTTGGAAGGACGGTTAATTGAGAAAGAATAAAACAGCGTCGCGCGTCTCGCCAAACATTGAACCAGAGCGGCGTGAGGTGTTTCGGAGCTGCGGGAGAGGGCTCCCTTTTTTGTTGAGGGATCATGTTTGGATACCACACCTTGGATTTTCGCAGGGCTAAAATATTAGGTACGGCATCAGGTACATCCCTCATAATTTTTTTAATAGAAAGTCATACAAAGTGTGCAGACTGGGAATGGACAAAAAGAATAGAGAGCTCACTGACTTATTTCTATAGACTGGGAATATACACAACGAAAAAGACACCTTACCGACTTTTGTCTGTAGACAGTTGAGATATTTTCTACTGACAAAATAAAAAAAATCTAAGTTGTCCAGAACAAGTCTATAGAAAGTCTATGGAACTGTCTATATCTATTTTTGTAAGGGTTGCAAGATGGCAGTTAAAACGAAGTATGCAGTCGTCGTTTTCAGTGCCGCTCTAATTCAAAACAAAGTTGGTCGTTGGTTGGTTGGTTGGTTCATAAAAGGGGTTCTGAAGCTATTTTTGAACATAGTTAAGAAAATGTGGCCGATCTGTAAAAGAGGCTCATGCGAGTCAAATATTATTGCAGCAGGGAATTTGCAATCTCGCGTCAAAAACAGCGAGAAATCACTCGCTCTCGCTTCCTCAATGTCGTCATGCAGCGTCATCATAGCGCCTCTTCCTCTTCACAACCACAATCTCTCTCTCGCAAGCACCTGGACCTTCCAGCAGATATTGGCTGATTTCGGGATTGCGATAACATGTATACGTACCAAGGCAAGGAAATACATGTATAACAAGAGAAGAGAAGCGCAATCGAGGACGGCAGAAAACTAGGTGGGGTGATGAAATAGTAAATTTGCAGGCGCAAGTTGGAATCAGTTAACGCAAGACAGGGGTAATTGGAGATCGCAGGGAGAGGAATTCGTTCTGCACTGGTCATAAATATAGGCTGATGATGATGATGATGATGACACGTATACGTTACATACATTGTATTGACCCTTTTCGCGGAGCAGTTTGTTTTAGAGAAACGAGATGGCGCTTACGGCGGCGCGCCATACGTCTCCTCAGCGACCGCGCACGAATACGAAACCATTGCCGCTTCTACCTTGGTTCTGTGCCATCAGCTGTCGGAAATGCAACTGAGTTTTTGCTATCGCACTGTGCTCCAATCATGCTAGATTAAACCATGTGGATTGAAGACGTGTGCAGTAGTTGGCTGCAAAAATAGTGACTGTCATGTTAATTAAGGAATGGAATGAATCTGTGTGGCCAAGTTCGCGGACCGCTGCTGCAACTGTCCGAATGTGTTACCGGCACTTCCATATGTACGGCTTTCCTCGAGGATACAGAAATTTGCTCATCCGCCAGCATTGTATCGCTAACCTTCAAAGGAAGGGCTTCAGCCCCAGAACGTCGGCAAGAGTGAGTGCCATTCGTTAAACAATGAGAAAGGGTGTAGCGCCGCTTCCTGTCATAGTAAGTTTCGCGCACGTTATCTATACACATCTATCCCAAATGGCAGAAAAACTTATCAAGAATAAGTGAATGGGCGCACACTTGAATATATGCGCTCTATATACGCACAATAAGTGACGGTACTACATCGATAGCGCACGAATGGTCGAAGCTGAATGTTTCGTGACGGTCCAAAAGAGTAAGCTAGTTACTAGCTGTAATATATATTTGCTACAAGGTATTGAAATGTGCAGAACAGCTACGTTTCAAGCCTTGTGCGCAGCAAGAACAAATCTATCGGAACTGAGCACGCCCGCGAGCGATTAGGCAGAAAATAATCAGATAGTGGCCGCACCGACGAACTTCACTGAGTCAGAAACTGACAAGCCGCTGCTTCAAAATATTTGCCAAATAAAGTACAAAGAGCAAAACACACCAATCCTGATTCAATTCATGAGCGAAATGTTTGGACAGCTTGGAATACATATTTAGGCCCGCTTTTAGAACAAGCACAATATACGCTGCTTGCGCCGCTTGGACATAGGTTAATCGGCTCCGAAAGCGCTTTTGCGTGCCCTCTGAAGCTGTAATCAAAGCTTCGTGTCGTTCACCCAGTCACCGTCTACGATATCTCCCAAAACAGAGGTTTTCTAAGCCGCAGCGGCGTCGTACACTTCCATTGTAAACAAGGAGGCAGCGGAGGCAGTTGAGGCAAGCAATGGACGCGTCACCACGTGATCAAACATGGAAGCGCCCACGGGATCGCCGCGAAAAGGGTCAATACGTTACATACATTATATACATTGACATACGCGTGCTTCACCCATGTACGGCAACGTTACGGTGACCGGCCTCAAGGCCTACTGAAACAAGTCTACCTCTGGCGAGTGCATTCTGGCACCACTCACAAAATTGTTTAAAGCAGCGGAACAGTGGCCAAAACAATGCCCTCTGAGCCGAGACGAACTTTCAAATTCTTAGCAGTTGTTTAAATGTGAAAGGCGCACATCGGCGTGCACATCAATGCAGTGCTGTATTGACAGTTACGGGGTTTCCTGCGGAGTTTCTTGCTCATTGAATTAGTTGGAAGTAGCGCTTTGCTTGTCTTCTTTTCGCTGCCCACGTCTTTGCGCACGTGACCTGCCCTAAGGAAAATGATGCCGTACGAACTAGCTCGGATCCAGACCCTTGATAAATACAGTGCGTTGAGGTATATAGTTGTCGCTCAGAACTACCTCAACGTGGAACCAAAATTACGAAATATGAACGCTGACGGAAGTGACACATTGAAATGGAAGTGACGAACGCTTGAGTTAACCAGACCAAACGTCAAATTCTCCGCTACCTTGGGGACGTTTACGGAGATCTAAAAGCTGCCTTCTCCTTAGGCCTAGCTAGAATCCGGCTCATTTTGGGACGGCTCATCTCATCCAGGCTCTTGCGAAACGCCCCGGGAACCACGGAAAGCCTTCGCCGGCCATCCTCCGTTTCGTGGAATTAAGTCTGCTACATCTGGTTTGTTCTTCGTTCACTCTGCGATCATTACCCCCCACATTCTCCCACTCGGGTCGTATAAACGAGTACCTTCTGAGTGAAGAGAGAATTCATTTTCGTCCGGCCCTAAGCTGTACCGTGGTCTGCGTTCCCTGTTGTTTAGACTCTCCTTAACAAAACGGCCGCAAGCCCGCTCCGCATCGGCAAGAGCCCCCCGCTCGACGCCGTTACAGCTAGGGCTGCAACGTGGCCAAACCTCCTCCTACTCCTCAGTCACCGCTAAATGAAGGGAGAAATCTTGTATATGCACTAAGACGGCCTCCTAGGAAAGGTATGGGCTGCGCCGTTGTAGTGAAAACAAATATGGTTGCCTTCCTCCGGGACCGATATGGCTCCGGCCGATTACCATTGTGTTCATTCCGAGCACGTCTGGCATCCTTCGTCGCGGTCGGGACTGATAATAACCTCCCGCTGCAACCGCTGTACGCACCAATGTTAACAGCCCACTCTCCTCTATTTGGCATGCCGATCGATGGATAGCTAAGCATTCCACGGCGAGCTGAGCTTGCCCTTCATCCAGTCTTCCGCATCCTTCCCGTTTACAGAAGATCGTTCGTCGTTTATGGTTCGCGAGGAATAATCAGACCCGCCGTCAGCTTATGCGTATATACGGCGAGCGGCTTATGGTTCACCGTCAGTAAACAGTCGTTACTCTGCCGTCGTCTGCAACGCCACGTCGAACTCCAATACGGCAATCCTTGTCATCGCTTGTTCAACCTTCGAGATGATGTCGTGGTGCCTTCAACTCAAGAGGGAAGCTATAGTCCAGGGCCAACTCCAATTTCTCTATCCACATAAATGCCAAATGCAGACATACATTTCTGAGGATACCGCTGGGTTGATATGAAGGAAATTTGTCGCGTTTGGTGAAGGCAAATTCTAAAACCTCCAGTAAGAATAACTTTCACACATGTTCGTTCACCAGTGCTCGTTCACCTGGTCGGTATACCAGATGACTCAACCGTGGTGAAACTGCGACGATGCCAGCCTCATTCGCAAGGCTTGTATAGTGAAGATTACTCTGCAGACAGAACGCAGACCCGTTCACCGATAGCACGACGAGCCTCCTTGTCTATAGGCAACTTCATATAGCGCCGTCATCTTGGGCTGTTACACTAACATTTTTTAAGTTTTATGAGAAGTGAAGTCACGTAACATGGTCGCGAAACGCTGAACGCATTTATACAACTATTATCATGCTTGCAAAGCGACTGTACTAACGTACATTTCGTTGTTAAGTATAGAAAACAGCAGCGTTAACACCACAAGATGGCAGCACCTTAACACTTAAAATACGTCGTAAAATACGACATAAAATAGTCTGTACAGTTCGTGTATACTGCTCACTATTGGACGCGCACAACAGACCTGACAGGTCGACGACAACGAAACCACGCCCACCGTCATTCTTTGCGCAGCCGCCCGACGAAGCGCTTCGCGACAATGGATAATGGCAGCGTTGATACGCGTGCAATTATGTAAATACAACTCCCCGGCGAACAACAGACATGCTCGCCGAAAGCCACGGCGCAGGCAATGAATATTTATGCAGTCGGAGTCGACAGCTGGCGGCTGCGCGGCGAGCGATCGGCTATTGATGGATCTGGATAACTGTAGCGCAAGGCAGGACTGCCATGGTAAATGGCGGAGTCAAAGTTGTAGTACGCCTTGGCCTTTCTCTGGTAAATACGAAGCTGTGGACATGAAGTGTGATGGGGTGTACGGAGACATAACAAAAGAAATTGAAGGGAACGCAGGGGTGCAAAGTCGCGCGATCGGTTTGCGACCCTCAAACGAACACGAACTGGACATCTGAGTATATCGTAATCGAAGAAGACGGTTGCCGCGTTCAGTGGAGTCATTGTCCCTGTGAACTGTAGTTCCAAAAGCATGCAAAAAGCCCTTATTAGCGATGCTGAGAGAGAGTCCGAGATACAAGGCAAGTGCACTGCAGTAAAAAAGAAAAGGCAATAACCAATGCCCGCTAGGCGCAGTTTTGCTTTAAATATATTCTCGTCTTGCTTGCTTTCTCCGCGCGAGGTAACAAATCCGTTTATAACAAACACATCGCAAAATTTTGCTTAGATTGATTGTAGGTGAGTTGGGCTATACATACCTGCATACCTAATATATGGAACTACATTTAGCATAGAAGCCTGTTCGTTATAATCCGGATCCACTAAATAACATGATGCCATGCCTCTGAAGTTATTTTATGCTGATGCTGCCATATTTAATAACATGGAGCATGGCTTGAAAAAAGGAAAATAATCGAGAAGATTATTCTTTTTCCTGCGCGCGCGACTCTTGCCATTATTTAGAGTAAAGAGCACCGATAACTTAAACAAATTTGCGAATGGTCACTTTTATAAAATCTACCGTATGTTTACATATACAGGGTGCTTCAGCGAACAGTTTCAAAAAATTTTAAATGTTGCCTGTGGCAGATAGCACAATTATAGTTCATGAGTTGGTCTACTCGAAGAGGCGGCCATTACTTGCACATAAAATTGAAATGCCTATTCGACTAATTAACAAACGTTCACTAATTACATTTGAACTAATTAGCTTATGGCCCAAGTTGCAGTTCACAAATTCTAGCTGCGGAGTTCTCAAGGCGGATCCACTTGGAAAGAATTATCAGGGTGACACTAGTTTCGAGATATTGATTTGCGAACTTTGCGGGAAAATGCATTGGCGTTCCAGTTACTTTTGTGCTTCCATGCATAAAGCGATGTCTTGTTAAGAAAGTAACTGGAACGCGAATCATTTCTTGGCAAAATTCGGGAATCAATATCTCGAAACTGGTGTCACCCTGAGAATTCATTCCAAGTGGATCCACCTCGCGAACTCCACGGCTAGAATTTGTAAATTGCAATATGGGGCATAAGGTAATTAGTTAAAAACTTAATTAGTCAATTTTCGTTCATTAGTCGATTATGCATTTCAGCTTTTTGTGCAAGTAATATACGCCTCTTCGAGTAGACCAGCTCCTCAACTAGAATTGTGCTGTCTGTCACAGGCAACATAAAAAAAATGAAAGTGTTCACTGAAACACCCGGTATATATCATCCCCGAAGAAGCACGCGATGTTCTTGGCGCGAATGCCGAAAGCGGCGAACGCGCGAGGTGTGGCCGATCATCATCAGGAGCGTATTAGCTGTCCAAACATGGGTGCAGCAAGGGAGAGGGCCTATTAGATGAATGGTGCGTGCCGCGGGTCACGACGCAAGGGGTCGTTGAAAGACGACCGGCTTCATAGTGCGGACGGTGGTGAAACAGAGTGAAGATCGAAGAGAGATACGGCAGGAAGGTAGATGGCGAGCGGAATGAGTTCAGCGTCACTGCAGCTTGGATACTTGAATGGAAAGGCGAAAAGAAATAAAATAAAAATTACGGACAGCTTCACACTAGTGGTGCGAAGACTGGGAAAACAGCGAAGCTGGCGACCCCACCTAGCTTTATCTAGGTTCGGCCAAGTTGTTGCGAGCTTATGCTTCGAGACTCGGCCACGTTTGGGCAAGATCACCCCGGAATCATTGACAGCCCAAGGAGCAACGAACACTCGGTCATTAAAGTATGTGGACGCTTCTAGATGCTCAAACGTTTTTGCTCGGTTTCGCGCGGGCTCTAACTCCGGGTCTTCTGCGAATCGCCGACGTTTCACCGCCGCTTCGGTGGCGCGATACCCGGGATTGGACCGAAGTCGTCTCACTCGCTCTCGAGTAGCGGCGCAGTGGCTTTCGCGCCGCGCTTCCTCTTCTTCGGGAGTGACGCTCTTTTTCGGCCACCCCATCTTCGCGGCGATGTGCTCGGCGCGGAGTCGGCGCGGGGATTTTGTGTGTCGCCGCGGTAGGCGACGA